>NC_056744.1:98206163-98363663 GCF_019279795.1 Protopterus annectens | reverse complement strand
CATTTGTAAGCTGTTAAGATTTCAGGACAATATAATTTCTGTTCTGCTCATGTATGTACCTAATTCACACACTACATATTATAAACAACCTTGCGATCATCCTATTAACCATTAGGGTTGTTTTCTGTGTATCTTCTGCACACTTAAATAACCATTAGGTTTTTAACATCCAGTTATCAACAACCTTTTCATTGAAAAAAATAATGCATCTTTATGTTAACTTCTACCAAGTGACTTCTGTACTCATATAATGTCTTCTGGTTGATGTAATTACTGTTTTAAAATAGTGTGTGTGTGTGTGTGTGTGTGTGTGTGTGTGTGTGTGTGTGTGTGTGTGTGTGTGTGTGTGTGTGTGAGGGAGGGAGAGAGAGATGCAAAGAGAGTTTCCAGAACTGAATACTGTACTTTATATGGCGCCTTTTGGTTATTTCTGTCTCTGTAGGCACACTACATTGAGAAAGAAGGAAAAAAGTCACAACAAAATTAAAATAGTCAATATTGTTAAACTGCAGCATCTGGAGTACTGCCTTCCATCAATGCATGCAGATTAGACATACTAGCTCAACACTACACAGTGTGATCTAGAACTAAGGAACACTAAAATTAAATAGGCTGGCCTTTGGGTATTTGGTAAGATTTGTCCTTCTGCTTAGAAGCTCTTGACACAAAAACATGAGAACAAAAATAACTATGCTTTGTACAGAACCAGATTAACGGAACACTTGTTCTCAAGTTATAATTGTCAATGTATTACAAAGAAAAAGTATGCTTGGCTCTTTGTTAAACATAAATAAGTACCTTCTCAAAAGGGTGTAATCAATACCAGAATTCTATCTGTAGACTGGAATAACTGTATGTTGCTCTAGCTGTGCAGATTCTATGGTCCAACCCCCTCATTTTCGCTAGTGACCACTTTATTTGTGATAATGTTACTGTATACTATGTTATCTTATGTTATTGTATTTAAAAACTTGCAACACCACTTTATTTGTGATAATGTTACTGTATACTATGTTATCTTATGTTATTGTATTTAGAAACTTGCAACACTTGTTTGTATTCCAACTTCTTGTGAAATTGTCTGGATCTCTTCCTTGTGTAATTTGACCCAGGCCTTGGCTAAAAAGGGTCGATGAGCCAGCCCACTTAGTTAGTATTCATATAAAACTAACACCCGTCATATTAAAAATCTACTTTTAATACACAGCATGCAGTAGTAGGGTACAGTAGTATAGGAGCATTTTCATATATGCTAGCTATTCTAGAACATTACTTTTAAAGCAGTATCTGTCTGTCTCCATTTACTGACCCTATAAAGAGGAGAATAACCATCTCATTCTTATGCTGGAGCCACTGATGCAACAAAGACTAAATCATATAAACTATGTTATACAGATTCATTTCTGAGAAAAAAAATCTTCCCAGTTTAAGGGCAATGTCACTTTGAAAAAAAAAAAAAATATATATATATATATATATATATATATATATATGTGTGTGTGTGTGTGTGTGTGTGTGTGTGTGTGTGTGTATAACTGACTTGACAGTAGTCTCTGTGAACAATGCTCAGATCCAGTGAGCAGGTGAAATTAATTTTTCTCAAATATTTATCGTAGCAATGATGATATACATGTATCACTAAATCTAAACAAGCTCTATTTGTGGGGAATCGGGTTAGGACAAATTAAATAGCTATCCAAAGTATACCTTTTACTAGCTACCCAGTTAGATGATAATCTAAGAATTTTGCTACATAGCTACATAGTTAATTATATATATTTCAACCATACTGCAGACCAAAGGACAGTAACAACTGGGGCAGAGGTGTTATGATGGGGAGCCAGTATACATCATGGAAGCTGAGTTAATTAATTTATAGCTACAACATTTCTGGTTCATTCCACTACTCAACCATGTACACCCTAGTAGTGGGTGAACTATGAGAACTCAAAGCACAACTAGTAGACAGCAAACTGGACTTTTAAACTCTCCAAAATATGTGCCCACAGGTAACAATATCAAAGCAATGTTTGTGCAGGAGCTTCCCAACACCCCCTTACTTGTATACGCTAACTCCATAAAAGAACAATTGTAGTGAAAAGAGAAACTGTGCAAGGTTGATAACACATCTCATAAAAGTGTGATCTCACTGTTGAAATAATAAACATAAAAAATGTTCTGGAACATGTAAGTTTAGAGTCAGGATCAGGAAGAAATCATTCAACAGTTCATCTTTGTGAAATGGTAGAAAGTCCCTTGCAGCTCACCAGCTGTTGTTAAAGACCACTGATTATATTGATCATACTAGGGCTATCAGCTATATATGATTACCCATATGTCTGTCTCATTTTAGCTAATACTCCCTCCTATGCCATCACATTTGTTCTTGCATTTCTGTGCTTTAGGTGTGCAGTCTTGTACTGATTACTTCTCCGTTCTGTTTGCAGCATACTAGTCTTTATTAGTATTATTATATAGCAGAATAAGTTACAAAATATAAAATGAAGCTGTCCCAACAAAATAACTATTCATTTTAGCTTTCTTCAACTTTCTTTGCATTGTATGTAGTGTAGCACGATTTGTTGTAAGTTGCAATCATATCTGGCAATGCTTCAGAAGTATTGTCTAAGAAAATGTTAATGTGTACAGTAAAAAAATGTTAATTCCTACATTAACTCATGTGTGCGGAAGGCTGTATTTAACAAAACAGCATGCATTAATATACAGTGGACAATATCTGGTACTGATTTACGTAGAATAAAGTGTGGTGACAGTAGCCATTATTAATTCTTATAGAACCTTACTGCAGTTAAGATGGGCAGACTGAACTATTTTACAGGACTTCAATTATGTTAAGTAAGAGAGGATCAAAACCTAATCTCAGTGAGACTTCGCTGATGAATGTAAGCTATAGATAGCACTCTATACTGATTACTTTAAGAGTTCAGTGGAAAAAAAGCCGACAACACCAATAGTCATTGCAGTAGGATCTCACTGGTATAATATGGACTGGTCTCAGTACTGATCCTTGCAGGACATCATTGGCATAAGTAGACAGGAATAAATTCTGATTCCTGCAACACCTCAGTGATAGAAAATGAGCAGGCTCAATTAATGCTTTCTTGTAGGACCTCACTGTTAATCATCTTTCTTCAGACTGAGATATTCTCTGCTGTCATTGATATTGTAGCATTTGCTTGGATCTCTATCCAACACACGAAACCTGACAATTTGAGTCTCATAACTTCAAAAAATAAACTGTGATTCTAACTGCACAACAGAAAATTCTGAACTTGATATTACACCTTCAAACATTTTTCAACCCCCTGCCACTTATATGCACCACTGAGATGGCTGCACCACCAAAAAGAAAGGGAATACCTGAGCTACTGTAGTATAGGAGTTAGTGTATGTTTTTACCCATTAGCATTTGTACTCCACAGTCCTAAGGATCACAATTATATTTATCAGACATTCAACAGATACACCTTTTATCAAGTTGTAAGCATTGTTGTCTTCTCTGGGACTGATACAACAGGCTGTCATTCCTGCATACACGTGTCATTTTTAGAGGTACTGTCAAAACAAGTCATTCCTTGAGTCTGTTTTATTAGACCACTATGCTATCTAACAATGCCTCTACTGAAATCCAAGTAGGATAAATCTGTAACTCTGCATATTTATGGCCCTTGCCACCTAGTTAGTGAAGATTTACTAGCATGTTCTTACAGATACTACTTGCAGTGTCTTCTACATTATTACAGAGATAACACTAGTAGTGAATATCTTTCTGATAGCCCTGGATGGTCAAATTGACAAGTATATATTGGATAGCTCTCCCTTTGCTTCAACCTTTTTTAAACTTTTGTACAGACGACATTTGCTTTTATACTACCCTTTTGGCAGCATCCCCGCTGTCTAGAAAAAACTGAGTGAGCCCAGCACTGATGTCACCATTTCTATTTGTGTTGGTTTAATGCTTATTTTTATGTTTTCTTTGTAATGGTAATATTGGAAAGGCATGCGGACAGCTAGACACATTGAGCAGCAAGAGACATGATAAGCTTAACGATTAATAAGTAATGGTCTACAAGTTTAGATAACACAATTAAAAGGATGATCCTAAACTTTGCCACAGTGAAATTAAATACAAAAGTTGAAATGTAGTGTGAATGTATATGCGTGTTTGTGGTGACTTAACAACATAACATAAAACGCCAAACCCCAACAAAACAGTATGAAACAATCAACAGTTGATTACACTAAAATAGTTTAGGGTTATTAACAACACTGCAAATGCTAGAACCCTGATTACATATGTTTTTTGTATTTAGCATCAAATCTCACAACCTCTTCATAAGAAAGCTTGTGAATTCTGGTGTACAAAAAAATTAGAAAAGAGATATGCAGCTTCATTTAAATTTAAATTAAAATGGTACTATGGAATCATGAAGAAGAAAACTGCTGCCTGGTCTTATAGTCAACATAAAATTACAACAAATAAGCACAGGAACCTTTACTGACACCCTTTTCTTACTGCTTTTATATTTCACTCACTGCAACTTCTCTTCCAGATGTTAACTAAATCTTCCACCTTTTCAAACAGAAAACTCAGAAAAAATCCAGGGTTATTACTTTCAGGTATTAACGCTTTTCACTTCATTCCACATAAGGAGTCCCCTATACACTGATCATCAGTCCAGTTGACTAAAAAAAACAATAGAAATCATCCTCAAATCCATAGTTGCATCCATGCCAGTGAGTGGTCATTCTGTGGGGCATCATAGGTATCTTCCCTAGCTAAGAGAATACCCTTGTGTTGTCATACTCAAGCCCCATTATGCTGTCTGTCTGTGTCTAGTTTACAAAAGTTTCCTGTTCATTTTTCAGTCGATATGAAACACTGTTCAGAATACCACTGTGTAAAATGCAGGGTTACTTACATCTCTAAGCTAAATCATAACACTTGCATTTATCTAGGTCTCTGCTTGTTATACCCCATGGTTCAATTTGCTTCCAAGAAAAAGTAATCATTTGTTCTTTCACCTTTACACTCCCTGTCTTTCTGTGACTGTTAGGTTATTTCCTGTAGGTAGTTTGTTTTCTTGTTTCCCTGGCATTTTCAAGCATGCCAAGAAAAGACCTTGAACAGAAATTCCTCCTGTTATGAAATCATATTCAGCTTTAAAATGTGGAGCAGTAATACTGTACTTTCATTTATTTCTCTGTAGCACTTTGCAGCATTCATTTTATTTAACCTTGGTTCTTTCTTTTATAGAACTAACTCAATACAACATGTCTTTCAATCGTTTACATTGTTTCTAAAGGTCTCTTTACTTTAGAATAATGAATTTAGAAGCTTTATCCTTTTTTCCCTTCTTTTTGAGAACCCACCTCTTAAGGTTTGCTAATAAGGAATGACTGCCAGGTGTAAAAAAAATTCAGAATTAACAGTTTTTAAAAAAAGTGTAGTATTTCACCTTCTACCTAACATGCACTCGTGTTTTCAGTTCTTAAAATACTTTTATCAAGATCACAAGATTACAAAATGTGAAGTGTGTCCTGTCGTTTGTGCTAAATCTACTCAAAATAGAATAAAACCGAGATTAATTGAAATCTCTAAAGTTGGTTCTGTCTTTTAGGAATATGTGTAATTGTAGCTTTTAAGGTGTGCAGAGAACTGTAGGAATGTGACAGATGACACATTATATCAGGAGAAGACTGAAAAGGTAACAGGACAAAAATTGCTAAGTAGATTTAAAATATTGCCTGCCAACAGCCAATAGTTTGGTTAAGCTATGGAAATGCCTCTATTTCATTTTTCAGGGCAGATGGACTGATAGCTTTGTGAATATGTCCTCAGGAAAAGAGGATGACAAGGATGAAAGTACATTTTAATATCAGGATATGGGAAAGGAACAGCTGTGAAGCCAGTGATTCTCTCGAACAGTATTTGTCTTCTCCAGCCTTGCTTATACTGCATTCATACACATCACATTTTCCATATATTATGTACGCTTTTAGGTACTCTTGTAGATTTGCTAATTGGTTGTTCCAGCTGTAGAGGTAACTATAGCCAGTGTAAACCTATAAAAATGCAGACAGAGAGAATGAGAGAGAGAAAGGGGGAGAGAGAGTTGTACTGTAAAATTTTATCATTTTACCAAAGGTGAGTGAGTATAAAAATTACAAGCAAGTCAATTAATCATCTAGGCAGAACTACTCATAATAGGGTACCAGTTTGTGCTAATTTTATAACTGAATGTTATGACAGGATTATACTTTGCTGCATTAAATTAGTTACAGCTCTGTCAACTACTGATGCTTGAGTTCATGCCTTTGGTGCCTTTATTGTAGGACATATGTTAGGACTTTGAGGTGCTTTACCAAATAATTATAATGTCATCTAATGCTACCAGGGGGCTTTATTCATTACTATATATGAGACATAGCTCATTTTAAACTAGTGTGGATCTTCTCACTTTCCAAGGATGACTTATATCATGGGACTGAATTTATTTAACACAATTGAAACAAATAGGGATTATACTACTAGCCTATCACCTGAAATGGCTAAATAGACTATTTTATTTAGTTTAGAATGGACCAGCTGGGAGCATTGTGATGTTAAAGTCAGTATTTCTGTCTGTCCGTACTTAACCATGGTTTACACTGAGGTGGGGAGGTCTAACAGTACTAGCGCCAAAAAAGTCTTTCTCTTAGGGCAGTATTCATGGAGCCATTCAGTTTTATCTCTGCTATTTAACATCATACTGACCAGAATCTCCAGCTGAGGCTAGAATGCCATGCTGTCACTCTCATGCAAACACAGCTTGGGAGCCACAGCATAAACTAAAAACCACACCATGAATGCAGAAAACTGAACGCAAATAGTCTCAGCTCTTCATCACAAACAGTGCAGTAAGAGAGGCTGAGGCCAAATTAGTAAAAGTGATAGCGCAAACCTCTGGTGAAAGGGGAATCTGTGATCTCATAAGATGTTTTTAATCTGTACAAGTTCATATTTCAACTTCTTATACCCCTTCCCTACTCCTCCTTTTAGCAGTAAGAGCCTGATCTTCTCAAATTTTAATTCAGATTTCTTATATTGGCTGCCATCCTGATGTCATTAGTCACTTCCCTTGTCCCCTTTCAACCATCTTAATCTGTCTTGCACTTTCTTTTCACATCGTCTTTCCAATCACCAATCTATCCTTATATACATACTTACATACATACATACATACTTACATGCATACATACATACATACTTACATACATACATGCATACATACTTACATACATACATACATACTTACATACATACATATATAGATACTTACATACATACATACATACGTCCAGTCTGGTGGACTCCAGCCATTAACAAACTTTACAATAAGAGGAGAAAGCTATTACATGATAGAACAAAATCCATAAAAGGGAAGTCACCCCTTATCATTATTAGTAAAAAAATACGAGCACTCATAAAATCAACTAAGGCCAATTTTGAGAGAAAAATTGCCATGGATTCAAAGGACAATCATAAGGCCTTTTTCAGCTATGTTAGGAACCTGGGTGGAAACTCCCAGATATGCTCAGAATTAGTCCAAAATGATACAAAAATCACTGAACCCACAGACATTGCCAACATACTGGCAGACAGGTTCAGTGCAAACTTCACCCCCCTCTCCCCCCCTAAAGGAGAGATAACTATCCCAGTGGAGTGTAGCCTCCCAGACATCTCAAATGTGCAGGTGAAAGCTGCTCTCTCTAAAGCTAAAAACACAGCATCAATGGGACCGGATGGTGTCCCCGGCTGTGTGCTACATGAGCTAAATGAGGAATTAAACCCGCACATAAGGCAGCTGTTTAATCTCAGCCTTACCACAGGATACATGCAAAGGAGTGGCATACGGCAACTGTGGTCCCACTCCACAAAGGCGGTGCCTCTACGGACCCTGGTAATTACCGCCCCATAAGCTTAACAAGTCTAGTCTGCAAAGCTATGGAGAGGATCATAATGGAGCTCATAAACAAAGATATAGGGGACTTGCAGACATTGGACCCGACCCAGTTTGGCTTCGTCAAGGGAAGATCATGCCTTTTGAACTTGGTCGACTTCTTCGAAACAGTCACCAAGGCCATTGATGAGGGAAAGGCAGTCCATACAGCCTACCTTGACCTTGCAAAGGCTTTCGAAACAATACCCCACTCGGGTATTGTAGAAAAACTTACCAGCTTAAATGTAAACCCATATGTCACAAGATGGGTTGCAAACTGGCTTAAGTACAGAACCCACAGGGTTATAGTTGCTGGCGCTATGTCAGACTCCAAGCCGGTCACAAGTGGTGTCCCACAGGGCTCGGTCCGTGGCCCCCTATTGTTCAGCATCTACTTCTCAGAAGTACAGGCCAACATGGGAGGACTTTGGCTGACAAAGTTTGCAGACGACTGCAAACTGGGCGCCATAGTGGAAAGTGCATCGGACACGGATATCCTTCAGAAGGGACTCACAGAAACAGATAGCTGGTGCCAGAGCCACGGCCTGAAGTTAAACGCCAAAAAATGTATAGTCATACCCTTCGGGAAAAACAAGGTAACCCCAAGCTACCATATAGGTGGCAATCCACTAAGCACAGAAGAGGTTATCAGGGACCTGGGGACCCAGGTTGACAGTGGCCTTTCTTTTGACACTCACGTTGCTAAAGTGGTTAGAAAGACCTTCTACATTGCCCACCTGATCATGAAGGGATTCACATCCAGATCTACTGAGGTCATTGTTCCCCTGTACTCTTCACTTATCAGACCAATGATCGAGTACAATGCCCCATTCGGGATGTATCTCACCCGACATCTGCAGCAATTGGAGAGACCCCAAACGTTCCTCACCAAAAGGATAAAGGGACTCCAAAATCTGTCATATGCTGCCAGATTGAAGAAACTCCAGCTCTATTCAGTCGCATACCGTCTGCTCAGAGGTGACATGTGCCTGACATACAAGGCCATGTCCAACCCGGAATTAATGGACATGCTCCACCTCAAAAAATCCAAATCCACCAAAACCACTACAGCAAGCGACTTAAACCTTAGCACGGATATAAATAGGATGTGCTGGAGGGATAGATTTATCACTCAGAGACTCCCTATGCTGTGGAATAAAATCCCGGTCCATGTGAGGCAGAGCACCTCGCTGGCTCTGTTCAAGAGAAATCTAGACCTGTGGATGGGAGATCGTAGGTTTACCCTGGGAATCATCTCTGTGTCACTGCTGGACAGAGGCACAACAAACTAATGGGCACAGTATTTTTTCATATAAGGGGTGGCGTAAGCCACAAAAATTTGGGCTAGGCTTATAAATGCCTTAGGGCAGATAGCCTAGTATAAACCTATGAACCTATGAACCTATACATACATACATACATACAAACACCTATTTCCTGTAACCTAATTTACCCAGTTTAGGGTAGTGAGAATTTGGAGCCTATCCAAGCAAGCACTGGCAGAAGACTGGAAGCAATCCTAGGGAGCATACCAGCTCATTACACATGTGCCCTTGGGAGTTGTGAGGAAACTGGATCCCCTTGCAAAAACCCAAACAGACACAGGAGAACATACAAAGTTCACACAAAAGGCAGCTCATTTGGTAAGTGGACTGTAAACCCAAGAGCTATGAGGCAGTAGTATAATTCACTGCACTGCTGTGCTGCCCATTATATTTTCCACTACATTGTTATGAATGTTTTAGTTTTAACACCAAACCAGATGCCACAGGCAAGACATAGTCAATATCTGATGCAGTATTACACGTTAAAGCTAGACTCAAGTAATGCCATTTGAGGTATGTCATTCACTTAGAAACATTAAAGAATTCCTAAACACCTATGACCTACCCCATCTTGCCTATTAATCTAACAAATTAAATCCTTTGAGTCTTACATCTTCCTTCAGGCATGCTTATTCCCTTTTTCCATTCAATTCATTCTGTCTTACTTATTGCACATTCTCCATCACTCTAATTCCAAGCTCTCCATCCTTCATCACTCGTCTGTTGCACACCTTTCCTCATCCCTTTTGCCTCCAACCAGAAGATGGTCAGACTTTCCTCCACTTGTCCCCATATCTGTCTATTCTCCACACTCTCACAACACTCCTTGATCTTATTAAATACCTTGCATTCTTTTTCCTAATGTTCACCTTCCACCTTCTCTCAACTTCTTCAGTTCTCATACATAGTATTGGTAATGCATCAACATTATTCTCTGCCCCAAACATGCAGAACTTTCATCATCTCTCCAGTTCTTCCCATTCATTTTCTTCTGTGCAATGAGTCTTATATCGCCCATGTAACAAAGTCATCTGCATATCATATACATACCCCACAGCTCTGAATCCAATTGTTTGCAAATTTTCCACACCCCTTCTTTCTTGGTTCTTTATTTCCTTACTCAGTGCTCCCTACTCATCCTCATCCCCTCTTATCCCAAATCCAACACCATACGCCTCTAACCCATCTTCCTCTTTCTTTCTTCACTCCTCCCATTGGACTACTCTGTACCCTTCCTCATTCACTTACTCCTACCGTTCTGCTAGCAACCCTTAATGCCTTCTTGACCTCCTAATACTTCAAACACTGCCACACTGCAAACTGCATTCCCCACATCTGTTCAGCTGCTTTTAGTCTCCCTCTTCTCCTATCATACCCACAACACACTTGACCCCTTTCTTCTGCCAACATCAATACTTTTTGTCTCATTTAAAATTACAATATTATTCTACAACTGGTCCCTTCCACGGTAGCTCCTTACCTTGCAAAATTCCTTACTGCCCATAATTTCATCTCACTTTCTTTTTCTATTTCCAAACATGGTTTATTTCCTGAGTAGTCCTACATCTATATTCCCAGTGAAACCAGCTCAAGTTCCTCTGCCTCGTTCTGTTACCAGATGATACATCACATTCATTACTATGACAGATTTCCTAAACTCCTGCTGTTTTTAAATATTGTCCCCACCATAAGTCCTTAACACTCTTCATAGAACCTAGCTTTTCCTCCACTCATAAAAATGTTACACACATCATACACCACCTCAGCTTTACTTGCTCTCAGATAGATCCAAAATACCTAACCAAATACAGAAACTGAATTGGTACCATCTTTTTTACTTTTTTATATTCCTCATTTCCATATTCCATCTCTGAGACCATCTATTCAGCTGCATTCTTGTTTTTGTGCCCTCCTTCGCCCATTCATAACAATTGCCTCTTCCAAACATGGGCATGTCTTACTTCCCAAACATTTCTGTATCAGTCACTACCAACAAGCACCAGCTCACTCTTTCATTCCCTAGACGTAACAATCACAGACTACACAATACAGGGGTTTAACTCTTCCCTCTATTCAAACCACCTAATTCTTCCTAAATTTTATTTATTGTACTTACGTTTGTTTACCAAGGCAGTGCTCAGATCAAAACTGGCCTTTTTCAAACACAGCCAAGGTAAGTGTATCACAGTTCAAATAAAGAACAGAGCTAAGCTTAAGAAAAAAAAATGAGAGATCTCACAGCTCACTACAGTGAGTGACACAGTACTTACACAACTCTTGACATTGTAAAATAACTGGTATATGTACACTAAATTCCTTATATGCAGTAGTACTATATCACTGTGAGAGATGAAATTTATAAGCAGAGCAAATGTGAATTGAGGATGCTTGATTGAACAATGAAGATGTGTCTGTGTGATTTGATGTGAATTTATTGCAGGTTACAGCATTGGGCTTCTTTATTTAGGTGTTTTTTTTTTTAATCTCCACCTGAAGTCAGAAAAGGAGGTGAGTTCCTTCAGGAAGGTGAGAAGAGACTGCTACAGAACTGGATCTAAGGAGAAGAAGCAACATTTGGTATCCTAAAGTTAGGTTAAGGGAGTATGAAGACTGAGAAGTGCCTGAAAGTAGCTTCCGAGGATGTAAAAGGGGGCCATTTCTATAAGTTTGGAAGACGGAGGGGAGTACTTTTCAGGCCATAACGCTTTAAATAGCAGAGCACCAAGAAGAAGGGCAACTCATTCCTTAATCAGAAGCAAACTGGCTTTGTATTGGGTGTGGCTGTGAGCTCTTGTGCAGGAGATTCTGTGATAAAATGACAGATTTTGTTGGTGATAGTCTGAAAGGCCTTAATTATTTTTTGAGGAAGAGCAGCAATGAGATGCAGGCCATATTCTAGTTCGATAGAAAGACACCTTTGCCAATTGTAGCTCTTGCCAGAGTTGAGAGGGAAGGTGAGATTTGGTTAGCCTAAAAGAGGAGGAGGGAACTTAATTTTTTATAATTTTCTCGACATGGAGTTGGGAGTTGTAGATTTGGTCTTATCATATCCCAAGGTATTTTGAAGAATGGTGTGCATTCTGTTTTGGTGTTGTTAATGCCTGAGATGTGTAGATCTTTGTGGTATTTAGCACCTTGCTGAGGTCTATGAATAGAGCCCCAGTGTGGTTGATTTTCTCTGTATTTTGGAGTATATCATCTGTTAGGATGCAGAGTGCAGTCATAGTATTGCATACTGGCCAGAAAACATGTTTCAAGGACAGCAGATGATATTGTTGGATGTAATTAAACGGATGTGTGTGAAGTAACTTCTCACAGAGTTTTCCTTCTGTGAGTACGAAGGGAATTGAATAAAAATGGGCCAAGGTATAATTGGTAAGACATAGATTGTAGATGGGGGCTAGAAGTAGGGAGAAGTCTCTACAGTGGTAGATAATCCATATATAGTGACTGACAGAGTCTGGGTGGCTGCCGGTGGGGATGTTATTGAGTAGAGTGGTGGCCTTGTTTGGGTGTATGATTGAGAAGTAGACTGGTGTGGTGAATGCATAGGCTGAAGACTGCAGCATACAAGCATTCACAAGCATCAAGCATATCAAAGAAATGATCCTGCCTCTCCCTGCCTCACCAGTCTTCTTCTCACTCTCCACATATACACCATAATCACAAGCAGATATAACTATGGTATTAAAGGAACACCTGTCTCGTCCTTCTCCTACATCGCACCTCCCTAGACCTAACACAAATGAATGCCACTCCCAAAGCTCAGGTCATAGCACAAAGCCTGCATCGGCTTCCTAAACATCTCCCCAAAATGTATCTCAGCCATCATTCTTTACATAGCTACTCATACTACCCCAACAAAATCTTTCTTGGTATTATGCAATTCTGTCTGAATGCCTTCTCCATCCTTTTTTTCTAGTAACTCTTTATAATTTACCACACTCTACAATGGTCCACAGATAACTGAGCCTTAAAAAACTCTTAAGCCCACTGTGTAACAATTAAAGTCACCACCTGTCTATTTTATCCAGATTTTACAGAAATGGGGCATATTGCTAGGTTCTTCAGTTTTAGAGCTTGTCAGTTCTGAAGTGCTATTTTTAGGGGTTCAGTGTTTCCCAGAGTCTTCAAACTGTGTGCTCATCAGCACATCTGCTCTATGACAAGCAGTCCCAAAAAACAAATAATACAGCTCCATCATCCACACTCATTCCTGCTTCAGCTTATTGAATCAGTAAGCCCACGGGGCTTCAGCTGCAGCCAAAATACATTGAATAATGAGAAGCCTGCAAACTTAAAAAATAAAAAAAACAGGGCTTTCAGCATTTTCCTTTTTTTACTTCTTCACAAAATGAAGTGGCTTGGCATTTGGTTTGTTTACCTGCTTGCCTTGCCCTGCAGCAACACCTTGCATGCAGGAATTCCAGTTTTGTAGGAGATGCGGTCAGAATTTGATAGCTGCACCGGAGCAAAGTAAAGGCAGAGTGTGAGTGTCAGTCCTGGTGGAGCAGCTCCCAGGAGTGATCCAAGTGGCTAGAAATTAAGAAGTATGGGGCTAGACACTGCTGAATGCATGCAGATTTGTTTTGCCACCCATAGTGTTAGTTAGCTGCAAAAGATCTACAGTCTAAACCAAACGACTGAAGAAGGAAATGTTCACATAATCCCGGGATTTCAAAAAGTTAGGCAGTACACTTCAGCAGCAGATTCAAAAAAGAAACAGCAGAACATTGGCTTTTTGAGAGGAATGGGGACCACATTCAAGAAAGAAGGTAAAAGAGACGACTTTATTGAACATAGATCTTTACTTTTCACTGTTTTGCTTGTAAGTTAGTACAGCGAAGAGATGACAGATAGCAAAGCTATTGTTAGACTGTTCATAACTTTGGAGGTTTTAAATCATAATGGTCTGACATGGATATTTTGGGGCATTTAAAGGATTTTGTGTCTGAGAGTGTATTTAACAGATATGCAATCACAGGAATTTCAATGTGAAACGCTATTAACTACATTTTTTATCTTAATTTTTATTTTTGCTTCTGCAAGTTTCATTAGCTCAGAAGTATGCTCATTTTCTTGTTCTTGCTTTTATATTCTTTTTTTCTCATTTTCTCTGAATTATCCACCTCCCTGCACTTTGTCTTAAAAAAACGTTGAACCCCTCTGCTTGGCTGGATCAGTCTTAGTATATCTAATCTGCAGCAATGAAGGGGGAAATTAGAAGAATTCCTCTGTTCTAATTTGACATCCTATATATGAAAGACGTGATACAGAAGGCAGTCAGCAGGCATTTTTTGAGGGAAGGAGGACAGCATGAAGTTGGTAAGGAGTTTTACTGTCTACATGCTGTGTCATAGTAAAACAGATACTATAGCCCATGATGTTCTTGTTGTTCAGGCTGAGTTTAGCACTCTTTTTAATAAGCTTCATTCTGTGTTAGCCCAGAGTTTGACTCCCTTAGCCTCTGTTTGGCTGCAAGTCACTTAACATGGCAGAGCACTCAGGCTGTGTTTGAAAATTATGTATTCGTATTTGCTAACAGCAAATGGCTCTCCACACTATCTTCCTTCCTCACTATCAAGATGGGAGTTCCTCAAGGTCAATTCTTGGTCCCTTATTGTTTAACATCATCACTAACCACCTCTAGACATCCTGTCCTCACTCTTCTCTCATTCAATACACCAATGACTCCATACCTCTCAACTGTACAGATTTTCGCAGACTATCCAGATTTTTGGCTCATATTTTTGGCCCATTCCTAATAAAATTTGTGATTTTCTGGCAAATCACTGGAATGATCTGAGAAATGAAGTCACTAAATAATGACTTACATTTAAGTTTCAGACTTCAAATCCTTCAGAAAATGTATGTTAAAACAAACCCTGTTATTCTAGCAACTTTCTAAGTTTATAAGAGCTGTTGTATCTTTCAGCTTTTCCCGGTTAGGGGTCGCCACAGCGGAACTCCGGTCCGCTAATGATTGGCAGTAGATTTTTATGTACCGAGTTGCCAGCCCTGATGCACAACATTCAATGAAGGTATGCCCATTCACGCATGTCTCCACACAGAAGAAGCTTTAGCTGAGAATCGAACAGGACAACGTCTTACTGTGAGGTGACTATGTCCCTATTTGTGGTCCTTTTTCCCCCCATTTTGTCAGGCTTTGTCCAGATTTCTTACACTAAAAGGTTGAGAGGTATGGATTCCACTATCATCTCCACCTCTGATAACCTCTCTGAAATGCACTCCCTCACCCCAAACTTCTTCAACTCTACTGAAAACTGGCTCTCTAACAACCAACTTATACTCAATCCCAAAAAGACCAAACATCTTCTATTCCTCCCAAAATCTCTCACCCACCTCAAACTCATCTTCTGTATAACATCACTTAACAACACTGTCATCAATGTTGAAACTCACACTAAACTTCTTGGGGCTATCATAAATGATCAAATCAAATTCAACTTCCATGTCCACCATTGCATAAAGAAAACTCACAAAAAAACTTTTGGATTACTCTACAGAAATAAAAGGTTCCTTACAAATGACTCTCAACTTTCTATTGCCTATGCCTACCTTCTCCCCAGCATCCTCTGCAGCTCACAAATCTTAACTAACCTACCATCCTCTATGCTAACTAAACGTGAAACCACCTAGCTAGGTTTGCAGCTAACCAGACCTCTAACTCTCATCACTGTCTTTCACTCAAGGCTTTAAATTGGTTAGAGTTCCTCCTCCAACTTCTGCTCTCTCAACTACTTATCATTCATTCCATCCTCTATAAGCCCTGCTCCTGCCCTGACATCTCCTCTCTCATCTCTCTTTATTCTCTCGCTAGAACCCTCAGGAGCTCTGACTAAAAACACTTAGATATATATAAGGCTAAAAGATCGATAGGCCAAAACCTATATAGCTACTCTCCTGCCCTCTCCTGGGACAAGCTTCCCTTGGCCATTAGAAAATAACTCACACAAAAGAATTAAAAAAAACTCTCAAAGAACACCTACTAAATACCTGGACATGTCACTGTAATGGGTTTCCAGCTTCAACTTCCTTCCCCAAACAACACCCTGCAAACCCTCTTTCTCTGACCTCACTAACTATTAAGCTGCGCTACTTTTGGTTTCCTCTCACTTTCCCACCTTGTTCCTCTTCTCCTACCTTCTTCTCTAAACTTGTGTACTTACTCATTATACTACCTGAGTATGGGTTTCATATCTTACCTTCTCTTCCTTTAAGGTAAATATGATTGTACCTTGTACATAGTGTGACAACTGCTTTCTTCATGTTCTTTACTGTCTCAACAAACAGCAACATTTTTGTAACCAATTGTTTACTACTCTCTGTCTTCTCTGTAATGTTCTCATAAAATGCCGCTTTTGTAAACAATCTGTGTATTTTTGTGCAGCTTTTCTCCGCAGACCTCTGCTGAAAAATGGCTGTAGCTCAGTCATACATTCCCAGTCAACAAATGTCAAATAAATAGTTTGATAATGAGTTAAGAGACCATTTTCAGTCACAACCTGGTATATAATTTGCTATGTGAAAAACGCACATTATTTTTTTTTTATTTAACTATTTCTTATTACAGATATGACGGAAGATGTGATGAGCTTTCAGTAAACACCATTCTGTATCTGCATGGAGTTTGATTCCTTCAGCTGGTTTGTTTGCCTACAACTCACATAACCAAACAGTGCAGCCAAGATGTGGTTGAAAGTACTTGTGGTTAGAAATGAAAAATACAAATGTTGTATAACTTTATTTTTTTAACTATGAGCGATTATTTAATAAGCTTCATTTATCCTGTGTAGTCCAGGGTTTAATTCCCTCAGCCTCTGCTTGCCTGCCTAAAAGTTACTTGAATAGACAGCATGCTTAAGCTGCAGCTGAAGATTATTTATTTGTGTTTGCTACCTGGTTTAGTGATCTGGTTAAGAGAACCGTTTAGCCACAACCCTAGGCTGTACAAAAAAACGACACAAACAATAGCAAAATCTAAAACTGAGTATGAATAGCATTTATTGTCATGTGGCCATTTACATATAAACCCACTGTGGATTTTTTTTTTATTTGTTAGTGGTTTACTGTTATGGTTACAGTGGTTTGTAAAATCATGGCTATTGTCATGTTTTCATTTGTTGGTCCTTGGTTCTTATATTTAGAGTGGCTTTGGGAACTATGGTCATTGTTTATTTTATACTGTTGACTTTTCATTTTATACTGACAGATGCTTATGTTTAGTGTGGTTTTAGTGAAACAGGGTTATTATGTATAATGTGTTCGTTTATGATTACTGTAGCATTTAAAATACCATATCTGTGTACTGCATATTACAGCATGAGCTTTAAGGGGTGTATATATTTTTGTGTGATATGTATACAAGTATCCCATTGATCAAATTAGTTCAGTGTGTGTTCTGAGAACTGCAATCAGTACAGATCAGAGTAAACAAACTGCCCTGTTGAAGTCAGTAGTAGTTTATGCATCTTCCTGGTCTAACTTATGCAATAGAAGAAACTAAGTCATTTAAAGCAGATTTTTTCTTCACAAGAAATAAAACTGCAAATAAAATATTTCTCATGCTTTCATAATTTGCCAGAACAAACTTTAACATGTAGGCTTAACAATTCAAAATTTTGAAAACCAAAGTTGCATAAGCAAACTAATTTTTTCTCAGACTTGTCATTAGTTTCCCCATCCTTATCAGAGAGAGTACGATTGGAATGGACTTGCTGCAGCAGCAGTGGGATCAACTAAAGCTATAGCTGCTGGGTCAGGTTTGGGAACAGTGTATAAAAACATAAAAGACTGAGGACCTTTATATAGCCTGTTTGCCTATTTAGGTGCACCTGGCTGAATATCACAAAAACTACAGGTCACACATATCCTCTAAAGCAGACAGAAGACGAAGAATGTGTGTAGGTTCTGGAAAACCCTTCTGTAACAACTCATAGTATTTTTTAAGAGACAGAGAAACCTCACACTGAAAGCACTAGCACATTCTAGCAAAAGCTTCAGTGAAAGAGAAGCCCCACAGGGAGAATCATAAATTGAGCTCTCCATATAAATATATATATATATATATATATATATATATATATATATATATATATATATATATATATATATACTTTTGGTTTGTTTGCTACTTATATACAATAGTCTGAAAACAATAGTCTAACTGACACTTCTGTTAAACACTATCTTGGGTTGGGAAACAGTAGAAAAGTGATGTTTAAGAAAATGCATGATACACATCCTATACATTTGAAATCTAATAGTGAAAATCCATAGATGATTTCTGATTTCATTAAGTATGTTTTTTTGGGGTCTATATCACTTCATCAAAACAGCGGAAGTTCGAACACCATATGTTTGAACTGCTAACCTCGAAGTGCAAAACCATCAAAGGCTTAGAACAGCGATTTTTTTCCCAGGGAAAAAAAATGCTGTTCCAAGAAACACACACACACAACACAAGCACACCAAAAAAACAGCAATCCACACACATACACTTAAAATCCTACATCTAAACCTACACTAAACTGTACATACACTGTTATCTATCCACTTACCTTAACCCAAACCCTAACCCTAAGGTCCGTCACTATTGCACACTCACCTGACCCTCGCCCTAACCCTAACTCACCTATCCCGCCCTAACCCTAAAGTTTGCCACTATCACACACCCACCTCACCCGCGCCCTAACCCTAACTCACCGAACCCGTCCCCTTACCCTAACGTCCACACAATCGCACACTTACCTGAACCCGACCCATAACTTTCCACCACAGTGCTGAAAATCACAAAGTCACCGAAACGAACCATCAATTTTTTTCCCTGGGAAAGAATTCGGTGTACCGCGGCTTTGCGATAATCAGTTTTCGAACTTCACAGTTCGAACATATGGCGTTCGAACTGCTGAAGTTTCGACGAACTGATAGGATCCCTATTTTATTTTACAAATGGTATATGAGCTTTTAGCATATATTTATTATAATTTCGTAATGAAACAAGCCCTTTGGTTAAATGTGATTGTTTCTAGTCTCTGTTGTATCATTATATAAAGTACAGTCTTGTTTTTTCAGTTAAACCACTTTTTTTTTTCTTTTAAAAAAAACGGCTTTCTCATACTCGAGATTTGTAAACTGTCATTCCTGTTTACATCACGAGCATCCAAATGCACTTATTGCATTAACTTACATACTGCTCAGTTTGTTTGTTGTTCATTTACCTTTTATTACTTTCTCAGTGATATAATCCACCACAAAGTATTGAACATTCTTAATAAAGCTAACCAATGTAGACTAATCTCCTCATACATTTTGTACCTGACCAGGCAGCTGCGTACCATTCTTTTAGCAAGACATCAGCTTTTAATTCATCCCTAAAAACAGCTCCGTTATATGCCTGTGTACGCATAAACTGCCTTCTAAATATATGCCTGTTATTTTTACCACTAGCATTTTCTGACATTACTCATGACACTCGTGGTTTGAGAAAACGGATTTGTTTCGTGGATGTCCATAGAGAGAGTTGCTTTAGACATTTGGTCAGTGATGCTGAACACGGGGTTGATGTGATCAATTACATATAGGAAATGTGAAGGTTAAACACCTTTGATACTGCTTAAATGATGTACCATTGCTCTTCTGATGTCTTTGGTCACCATAGTGTTTGCCATGAAAGCATTTTGTCTCGGTGTCAATGATTTTCACTCATAAGAGGTCGTATTTTGTCAATACATGCTTCATGGAACATATGTATTGTTTTCCTTTGTGTTTGTGCAGAGCTGTCATTTCTTTCCATTGGGAAAGATTGCTTTTAATGGAGGCAAGATTGAGCTGAGAATGCTGTTTTTTTTATGACTGTTGGAAGGGTATGTTGAGTGCAAGGTGGAATGATGAGCCTTTGTCCCAAATTGTTGTGTACCTAACTGATGTTTGCTTGTATATTTGTATGTTTTAGTTCCGGTTTTCAAAGATCTGACTGGTAGCTGTCACAACTGATGGGTTCTTATTGCAAAGTGCTTGTTTCTTTCTCTCTCACTCTGGTTGTCTCCTTTTCGAGAGTTTCGTTTAGGCTGTTGGTGTGTCTTTGGATGGAATGGGTACCTTTGAAGGGCATTAGCAGGGTTGTGACGATGTCTAATGATTAATTTCATATACCTACTTTCTTCTACTTGTGAACTTAATAAATTTTCTCATGTAAGTTAGCACTGTGATCTAAACCCCTTTGCTGATGTCCTTATGGATGTTATTCCAAATTTTGAGGGAATCAGTGTTTTCCCTACATAATTTCCTATACGAGTTTGCAGGAAAACATTGTCAATGACATTATGGTACATGTCCCTATACATTTCCTCACAGCCTTAAAGAGACAGTAGATCTTTTGAAATCCCTAACATCTTTGAGCATAAAATGTTTTTTAAAGTTATAAAGCAAGGAAATTCCAAGGTACATGAGTGTATTTAGTTTAAAATTATTTATCAATACATATATATGCTGATCAGCTTTCATAAATAATTCAGCTAGGGAATTTAGTTATATAATTAAAATGAATATTGTATATACATTTGAAGCCATACAGACATAGAGGGCAAAGCAGTAATATATAACAGTAGCTCCTATATAATGCCATCTTCTAAGTTTAACATGAATTACACAGGACTTGGTCAACAATTAAAATAAGAATGTGACCTTATGATGCTTATGTTTTATCACAGCCAGATTGTAATAAGGAATGTTTTGTAATGAATGGGAAACAATTTCATTCTCAAGTGGGAAAGGCTGTGTAAGTTACTAGATGGTTTTTGACATTATGTGGTGTCATGTACCATGAGAAAACTTTTATCTGAAGTATGATATAATAACTAGGCATTATAGGTGTTGAGTTCATACCTATGTTTGTTTTATGTAGGTTGCTTCTTTTAGACAATCCATTTAAAGTAGCAGGAATGCATAATTTATGGTATATTTACCCCTTTAGGATATTGACTGTGTTGAAATGCCACCTTTATTAGGAACTTGACAGAGTGGATATCCTAATTCCTTTTTAAAGGATGGTAACATTTCATAGACCACTTTACTGTCAATGCTCCGTTCCTATGATGCAGTATTGAAATGTATTGAATTTTATGCTTAAACACTGTATGTCTGTGAATTAGAACCCTGTGGCTCATGTTTATTTTAAGTTGAAAATTCTAATATTTTACCATTTACATTAATCTGTTCAGAGTTTATTCTAAATTAATGACAATCTAATTCTCTATTTGGAGCATCGTGTAATGTAATAAGTTAGTTGCATGTTTCTTTTACTTGCTAGATGTCCCTGATAGCAATGTTCTAATAGCAACTGTATACACCAGGGGGTTTCTTTATACACAGATCACTGTGTTCTCAGTTCCTTATCTAATTCTCTTGAGTGAATGTAGATATATTAGTAAATACATTGAATCACTGTTTATAGGAGAGTGATTTTATTGTTTCCTATTATGCTAGTGGTTCTGCAGAAAGTAAAGAGTTGTGGGAAAGCACTAGCACACTAATGTTCTGGATATGATACATAGACAGTAGAAGATATCATTCCCTAATATTCCCGTAAAAAGTAGAAGCCCAGGCTTATAGTTGTTACTATTGTTATTATACCCCACAACACAACCTATAGTGTATCCTATAACCCAGATACTAAGTGAAATAGTTGGTGTATAGGGATCTACTAATGATGGAAGGATTCAGGATTATTGTAACACCTTTCATGATGTTCTACCTGTACTATACAAATATTTGTTCAATACGAAATTGTGTACCTGGTTTATCACTCACAACTGTCAACTATGATAAACTTTATAATCAGAATTACATATTAAGTGTTTTTATTCATATGTGTTATTGTTTATGTTGAGGAATAATCAACCATACATTCTCCAGAGTAACATTTAATGGAGCCTCTAATCTTTCAATAGAGTTTGGTTTATTTTCAATAATGAGGGTCAGTCTGACTGAACCCTTTAGTTCTGTCAGATTGGGAATGATTTTCATTCCATGTTTGTTAAAAGGTTATTTTAAGTATCTGTACACATGTTTGAGATCATCTACTATATACATGTTTTCTTATTTTTCTGGCCTCTTTTCAGTTCTAATTTATATAACGCAAAAGGAATCTATAAGCTGTCTATTAGATTTAATATATGTATGAAAGTTATACAGCAATTAAGTAACAAAATATCTTGTCATTATATCCAATTCAAATATTTTTCAATAGTTAATAATCAAGATGGACATAGTGTTGCTTTCTTTGAATGTTAATGGTTTAAATAACCCAAGAAAAAGATCCAGCTTACTTAAATATATAAAATTAAATAAATCACAAGTGGTATTCTTGCAGGAAACTCACTTTACAGCTGATGATAACTTCATTTGGAATCCAAATGAATTTCAAAGGTTATCTAATTCATCTTATAGTTAAAAAAAAAACAGAGGATTATTAATACTATGGAGGAAAAGTGTCACCAATCTTCAAGTTATCTATAACTATGAAGACAAAGACAGTCTTTTATCAATTGTGATAATAAGATTTAGTAATAGAATTTGGACTTTGGTGAATTTATATTAGTTCCCTGGTATGTGTGTAGGAACAGTTAAAAAGCATATAGATCTCATCAATAAAACTTTGAATGGTAATTTAATTTTGGGAGGGGATTTTAACTGTACTTCAGATAGTTCGGAGACTACTAATAAAAGACCTTTCAGTATTACTTCTACAGGGAGAACTCTTAAAAAATGGATAGATAATTTGCAATTATTAGACTCATTTAATCTTAAGAAAGATAATTCATTATTATTTTCTCATAATGATTATAGATTCAATACCCAAATGAGAACTGATAAAATATTTGTATCCCAAGATTTAAAAATGAAAATATCATATTTTTCTATAATCCCCTTTATCTGATCATAATGCACTCATTCCTTTACTAAAAGAATATTGGCTTACATCACTAAATGAAAACAGTTTAAACCATGGCTGGACTTGGAAATACAACACTTCTTAGATATAAATTATACTAGTGACATAAACATAGTTATTTTATGGGATTCCCTAAAGGCATATCTTTATGGCAAAATTATTACTTGGTATAATAACAAAACAAAGGAATGAGGAATCAGAATTAGTTAATATTCAAAAACAAATCATAGAAATTAACTCTAAGAATGTGATAGATTCAGTTGCGAAAAAAAAAAAAGAAATTGGGGAATTAAATAAAAAAATACAATGATATCTTAACTCACAAAAACAATTTGCCTTTGGAAAAATTAAACCCAAATTATTTCTCTGTCTCGCCCAAATATATGCATAAACTAGCAATGAGATTAAAAAGACATTCCACTGAAAATAATATCACAAATACAATTCATGAGGGGAAAAATAATAAAAATGTCTCAGATATAAGTGACATCTTGGAAGCCTTTAAATTTCATTTCACAAAACATTACAATAATAATGATTCATGTCATAATAACTTAGACTTAGGCTTAGACTTCTCAAATATAAACAAATTACCAGAAAGCTTAAGTCTAAATATTCAAAAACAAATTACTCTCAAAGAAATTAATGAAAAAATTAAAGAAAGTAAAAGCAACAAGGCTCCAGGTATTGATGGAATCATTATTGAAATTTATAAATTATTTCCAACTTCTGCTATAACAATTATGCAAAAAGCACTAAATGAAACATATTCACAAGGCACAATTCCACCCTCATGGAGATATTCTTTGATCACCCCTATATTAAAGGAAACTAAAAATCCCAACTTATGTAGTTCTTGTAGACCAATTTCTCTCCTTAATAATGAATATAACATTATTATGTCTATTTTGGTTAATAGAATTAAAAAATCACTCATTCATGTCATAAGTGATGACCAAACTGGTTTTATTCATAATAGACACACCCATGATAACATTCAAAGAATTTTAACCATTACAGACATTTTAAATAGAGATAAACAGGAGGCCGTAATAGTCACTTTAGACATTGAAAAAGCCTTTGATTCACTAAATTGGGATTATTTTTTTAAATACTTCACTTTTATGATTTCCCTATACAATTTATCACTTTAATAAAAAAAAATTTATAAAGACATTTGGCCTATGTAAAATTAGGCCCATTTACATCAGAAGCTATTGCAATTACTAATGGTACCAAGCAGGGGTGTCCTATGTCCCCAATGTTGTTTGCATTAGCAATAGAACTTTTTTCATCAGCAATTCATTGTAACCCCAAAATTAAAGGCATTAACATCTTTGACCAATTTAATTCCAAAATAATGCTCTTTGCAGACGATATACTACTCACCTTAGTTAACGTAGAAGAATTGCTACATGAACTAAATTTACTAGTTGAAAAATTCTATCATATCTCAGGTTTAAGAATCAACAGTTCTAAATCAAATCATATATTGTTAAGTAAAATAAACAACTTTAATATTATCATAAACCAAATAATTGGGAAACAGGTCACTTCAGAAAAATATCTGGGGATTGTTTTATGTGAAAACTTAGAATTAACTTTATCTACTAACTATAATAATATTGTGAATACCCTAAAATTACTAGCTGGGAAATGGAATAAATTGTATTTAACATTTGAAGACAGGTTGCAGGTAATAAAGATGGTTTTACTCCCAAAAGTAAATTACATTGCACTAGCTATCCCTATAATTCCCAGTAAAAAGCTTTTAAAAGAACTAAATAAGATCCTTATAAATTTTCTTTGGTACCCAAAAAAGAATAGAATAGCTTTTTCAAATCATATTAGACCTTGGGAAATGGGAGGAATTAACTTTCCTGATTTAGAATCTTATATTAAAGCTTCCATTTTCAAAACAGTAATAAATTGGTTTGATTCAAAATTCTCTTCTGCATGGAAAACTTTACATACTACTATATTCCTAAAAGAAAGTAAATTGACAAAAAACATACAATTAAATGAACAAACAAATAAACTCTGGCATATTATCTGTATTAATTTGCAATATAATTCTACTAAACCCACCAGTCTAAACTATATAAATTATATTTACAATATTTTCGTGAGTTTTGTAAATAATAATATTGATATTAAACTGTGGTCACAGTTATTAATTCCATTTAAAATTACAAAAAAACTTTTTCAATAACATTCCTTCAAATACTATTAATTCTTGGTAAGCAAAAAGTTTTACATACTGGTTCAAGTGTATGGAAAGCTTGACAGTCATGGATATAAGGCAGTTAATTAATACATTTGATTCATCAAGTTCAGACTGGTTAGCTCTTAGTAGTCTTCTTCCCTATGCACAAGATTTATGCAGAACAAGAAATAGTTCTTCTTTTACTTCCATTCCTAAACTCATATATTTTTTACATGAAGTAATTTACAGGGACTTTAATTGGACAAATTTAACCTCGAAACTATATAAAATTATTATAAATTACAAAGCCAGTTCTAATCAGAAGTTCTGGAACTTTATCACTAAAGAATACCCATTACTGTTATCAAATGAGAATAAAACTAGTTTATTATATTTTATTAAATTAACCTCCAATATACAAATTTGGAAAATTTTTTCATGGAAGCTTTTGCATAGAGCTTTCTATACACCCAACAAAATTGCTAGATTCAACAATTCTAATGACATAACTTGCTGGAGATGTTCCTCAAAATGCAATGCTGATTGGTCTCATATTATGTATGAATGTATTCATATTAAGAAATTCTGGGAAGATATCAGTGAATTTCTACAAGCCATTTTTATAGATTCCTTTATTTTGTCAAAGTCACTAATTCTTCTGAATATAAATGAAACTGTGGTTACAAAAAACAAAGACCTATATCATCTTTGGACTATAATGGCAGTTACTAAGAAATGCATCACAAGGGAATGGAAGACATCCTCCACGCCCACCTTTGATGACTTTCTAATCCTATTGAAAGATGTGGCACTGCTGGAAATCAGAGTAAATGGAATGAGAATCTTTACTAGGAAATGACTCAATAATCCTTGGGAGAAAGTTCTCTCCCTTATTGAGACACTTAAAACAGACTTAATTTTACCTTCTTAAGTGATGAAGAAGTAAAATGACTTTTTCTAATAGTGTGTAACTTTTGCTGTTTGTGTATTTCAAACTGTTTTTCCTTTTTCCTTTTTCTTGTTTTTATTTCATATTTGGTTTGAGGCCATTTGTAAATAGTTCATTAAAATTGATTCTTGCTTGAAATGTAAATGTTTATTATTATTTTACTTGAAAAATTAATAAAATTATTTGAACAAAAAAATAAATAAATTGAGCTCTCCTCTGAGTATAAAATCTAAGGAAAAAACCCTGCATCCATCTCTGCATCTTCTTGTTCAGATTCAAAATCTTGAATTTCTTCAGGAAAATAGGAATCCCTCTTTCTTTTACCCATAACTAGTTTACAAGAAGGATCAATAGCCTGAATTAAACCTTGAGTCAGACCCAGTAAGCTACTCTTATCCATAGGAATTTGAAGAAGATAATATACATGCTTTGTTTTCTATTTCTTTTTGATAGGAAAATTACGGCCAACAGTGTTATTAATGGCAGCAGCTGTTTTCCCAGAGACAGGCACAATATGCTGACACAAGAGGGACACCTTTCCTGTTCCCCTCTCCCAGAACTGACAACAGTTCTCTTCCTTTCTTCCTGAGGGGATCCCAACAGCCACAGAGGACATAACTAACTCCCAGTCCATAGTGGCTGTAGGTGCTGCACCAGAGGGATCTGTGGTAAAAGATGAGTGGTCTGAGGTATAACAAATGGCAGAGCAGAGTCACCCATCTGCAGCTAAGGCAAATTGCTAGCCTGCTGTGGTGACAAAGGCTGTTTGCTTAACTTTTTTCTTTTTGTGGCTGGAAAAAGGATTGACTGTGGCACAGGTAGTCTGTTCCATGGTCAAGCCAAATATGGTGCCTCTTTCCCTAGGAAGATAAGCAGAAAAGTTTAGTAAACACTACCAGCCCACAAAAATTACTTTTTTGACAGAAAAAAACAGTAAAAAGCACTTTAAAACACTAAGCCAGATAAAAAATAAATAAATGAAATAAAATAAAACAAAATAATAATAAATAAACAATTTCTCCACAAAAAATCTTTTGCGTTACTTTACACTACTTTTAAACTGACAGAAAAATTGAGTCCTCCGTTTAAACGTTTGTTACAGTCTCAAGACAGTCCATTAAAACACAGCACTCCTACCTTTAAAATAACTTTCCTGGAGAGGAAAGTAATAAAACATCAACAAAATGAAGAAAATGGAAGTTTTTTTTTTTCCCCAAAGGGAACTTATCTGTCCAGCGATCCTAAAAAGCCTCATAGGAGCATACTCTTTAGCAACAGTAAAGCTCTGAAGGGCTTCACACTCACACTTGTATTTTAGTCAGCTTAGCTTGAATTGTCTGACAGTTTTGCATGTAAT
This sequence comes from Protopterus annectens, assembly GCF_019279795.1. Taxonomy (NCBI): domain Eukaryota; kingdom Metazoa; phylum Chordata; order Ceratodontiformes; family Protopteridae; genus Protopterus; species Protopterus annectens. The sequence continues at coordinate 98,335,848 of NC_056744.1, read as the reverse complement.
AGGTTGCCCTGAAGCTTTGTAAGCTGGCTGGCTGTTATATCCTTGGCAGGATATAATCCATATAGCTAAGGCTATTGCAGCAGTTATCAATATGATGAACAGTATGACTTACAGTAAAGATGTGTCCAGAAATACTGAAGATTATTAAGAAAAGCATTCATTACACATACTTTTTTCATATATACCTTTCGCACATTAGTGTAACCTTTTTATAGACTGTTATCCATGTAATGTACACTCATTTTCAGATAGCTGATCTGCATATCTCTTGAACAGGGTGTGATTCTGGGATGATCTCCCACAGGAAAAAAATGCCCTTATAGAAGAAAATCCATAGCTCATGAGAAGTACAACTAACAAGTGGAGGCATAGTTGCTTTTCCTCTGAGCAGAAGACCTGAATAAAGGCTCACATTCTGATGTAGTGGGAAATGTATTGTGATTATGCAGGATATTTTGTGAAGATAGAGACTTAGGCCTTCTAAGAGCTGGGAAGGCTAGAGTCTTTACAGAATGTTTGCTACATGCAAACCACCTCTGATGGGGGATATGCTACAGCATTTTTGGTTGTGGCAGTACCCATCAGACCATGGGATATGGTTGTACAAAAACATGGCATAGTACTGGGCTGTTTCAATATGCTATATGCAAGCATACTTATTCTGTAGCACTCACTTGAAATTCTCTCTGAAACAGTATTTCTAAGCATATTTCCTACTCTACACAAGGGTGATCAGCCAACCACATGGTAAATCCAGATGTCAGTTATAGTGTATACTTAGATCTTAGTATGCAAAGTATATGCAATACACTACAAAGGGAAAAACACCCATCCTTGTAGATTGCCTGAATCTTATCTACCTCTTTCTAAGTATATGAAAAAATATAAGTGAATTCTTATAGATCAGAAACATGTTTTATGCAATCTATTATTTCAGAGTTTTCTGAAAACCTTTTCAGATTTTGCTTTTTTAGTATGCATCAGTTTTCTAAAAATATAGGCTGTGCAGCATTTTTTGGTGGGATATAAACTTCTGTTTGAAGAAAAATGTCCTGCTCATCACAAGAACAATTTCATAGTTATAAACAAAAATGCAAATTGGATCTATCCAAAGTGACTTTCTTCTAGCTGATCAAAGAACCACAAGGAATATTTTACAGATAATACATGTTATAGAATTAGCTTCTGTAGTCTCTAAGATCATTCAGTCTTCACAGCTGAGATGTGCAGAGCAGGGCTGAAAATTCTAGAGCTCCAGAAAGAGATTGCAAAGTAGTTATATATTTTCTGTTACAGGCATGCTGTTGCTATTGACAGATCTTCGTTTAGGGCTGAAAGTTGCATGTTCAGGGGTCAGTATGATGAGAAAATTACAGACAGACTGACACAGAGGCAGACAGTCTCACACACACACACACACACACACACACACACACACACACACACACACACACACACACGGGCATGTGCATTCTTTCAAAGCAATTTTTTTACTTAAACTGGTGATAATCTTGCTATGGATTCAGTTTTCCTCTTTCATATCCCCACACTGCAAACTGGGTCTGGGGGATTTCTGGCTTAGACACACAGCTTTATTCTATCTCAAAAAATGCATGCCAATATCTATTCCATTACACCTCAAAGCACAAAGGTGTAAGTGAGGAGACATTATTCTGTTTTGTATGACATGGCAGTGCTGGAAGAGAATGCATAGAAATATGGAGTAGAATCTATAGTTAGAGGTGTAACAGTACAATTTATGCTGCACAGAGCAGGTAAGTTCACTGCTGGGGTGCCTTCTGTGCGGAGTCTGCATGTCCTCCCTGTGGTCGCGTGGGTTTCCTCCCACATCCCAAAGACATGCTGTAGGTGGATTGGACGCTCTAAATTGGCCCTAGGTGTGAGTGCGTGTGGGCTTGTGTGCCTTCTGTGGAAGGTTGGTGCCGGGCTGGCAATTTGACACCGTAAAACTCCACTGCCAATCATGAGCAGACAGGTGATCCGCTGTGATGACCCCTAGCCACGAAAAGCCGAAAGAAGAAGAAGAAGAGCAAGTGAGTTCATTCTTCTGCTATTAAGTAGTAATGCATATCCTCTGTAGTTTAGCACCCAACTGAATGAAAATTTGCATTACTACAAACTGATTAACTAGAAAGGTTGAACAAATACTCAACTGAAACCCCTACTTACGTTTGCTAACAGGTGGGGCAGGCACATAGCAGCACACACACAGTCATGTAATCCTCCTACATTCATGAACATAAACACACTCACCACACACAGACATGGTTACTGTCAGACAGGCAGACACACACACACACACACACACACACACACACACACATACACACACACACACACACACACACACACACACATACACACACACACACACACACACACACACACACACACACACACACACACACACACACACACTCACACACACACACACACACACACACACACACACACACACACACACACACACACACACAAAACATGCATGCTGTAGTTATCTCTGTTCTGTTGGGCAGTGAAGACTCATTTATTTTTCTATCAGTTACTTTCTTTGAGTTGAACTTTACTCAAGCTGCAGTATAGCTCCCCTAAGTTTCATCTCACTCCAGTTTGCAGGCACCAATTTAATGTTTAACTCAAATTTTTAACTCTTTTGGCATGCAGTCATCAGCCCTATCCCCTTCTGGCTGGAAAGTGACTGTGCTTCCACAGGAGATGAGCAAGCCTGGAAGCCACCACTGTTCCAAAAAAGCAAACATATTTCTGTTATGCCATTTTTTTAACAGAAACATATATTCACTGTAAACTCTCAGGGCGATCATCATGCAATGACCTTGCTGGCATTTTTGCCACACAGCATGTGGCATGGGTGATATAACAAACCAAGAACCCTGAAAAACTCCAGAATGAAGCTAGAAAAACAAAATATGGCCTGGTCATTTGGCTGAGATGTGTGGCTACTATGTTTGAAGATGTTTAAAAACACAGTGATGTTTTCAATGATATATAAAAGCACTGTCTGCATCTTAAATGGACATGTGTTCTAACTGCAGTACTTTCTATAATAGATATGTTTGATTTTTTTCAAATATGCATTCAACATACTCACTGCGGTACTCATAACATTTTTGTAGTTTCTGCTGGATGCCACAGCTATGATGGAAGTACTAAAGTACCACTGGGATCAATTTTTGGTTCTTTTACTGGAACCATCAGATGTAAACAACTTTGCTTTCGGGTATAAGCATGAATTACATAGACACGCAAATTTGAAAATTATATTTTGTAAGTGAAAAAGGCCATCACAATATATTGAAAGCCATTTTTCAGTAACAGGGAAATGAAACAGCACCACTATCATTAACAGAACAGAAGACAATGGCAGCACACAACTAAATTATAGCACACACACGCGCACACACACACACACACACACACACACACACACACACACACACACACACACACACACACACACACACACACACACACACACACGCACATCTCCAAAAGGTGGAACACTACTAAGAACATTAACTGGGAAAATCACAGGATGGTTAAATGTGCTACTTTATATTTATAAAAGGATTTCTTTGATGAAGTATGTATGCTATACAGGAACAACCACTTCCTCTCTACTTCTACCAGGCATACTTTGGCCTCCTCTCACCTCCTTCCCTCCCTTCTGTATGGCACCCTGTTACTAACTAACCTATCCTCTTCCATCACTTCCAAACTTGAAAACTGTTAAAACAACATTTCTAAGTTTGCCACCAAAGCCAAACATTCCACTCATCACTGTGTTACCTTCCAATCCCTCAACTGGTTAGCATTCACAAATTACCTGGACTTCCTAAAGCTCACTGCAGCACATAGACTAATATTTAATCCAACCAAATGCTCAGCTCTAACCAACATCCTTTCCCCATACACCCCAAACAGAACTCTCAGATCTGAACACCAAAACGTGATTACTACCCACAAACCTAAACATCCTGCTGGACAACTTCTCCTCTCCTTCTCCTTGGGTAGGAAATGGAGCTCTCTCCCTTCCACACTAAGGACAATGTCAAACACAAACAACTTAAAAACACAGCTTTACACCTACCTCTCCTCCAAATGCAAATGTAACTGCATTCTCCCTACCTAGAAAAGCCCCTGGGAGGGTATCCTCCTGAGTTCCTAAGCACCTTATAGCTGGCTATAACCTTCTATAGCTAATTCCCATACGATCTCTCACACTCTGTAAATATTGTAAATAGCATTTGACTTTAACTGTGTGAATTTGTTAAAATATATCTGCATGATATTTTTCCACTATGGGCAATATTGCTTGCGCTTTGTATTATTTGATATGTATTTGTACTTGTACTTTTACTGCACTGCTATCTTTACTGTTATCTGTTTCATGGAGCTTTTCTCCCCAGGCCTCCACTGAAAACAGGCTCTCTGGGCCCAGTGGACCTCGCCAGCAATCAAACTGGAAATAAATAAATAAATGAAGTAATATGATTCAATATTGTGTGACATACCCTTTCAGCATGGAACTGTGAGGAACACAGGGTGCTTTAATGATGAATGACAAAAATCATTATAATGAGCTACACTTGCCAGCTGCACACACACACACACACACACACACACACACACACACACACACACACACACACACACACACACACACACACACACACACACACACACACACACACACACACACCAGCATAGGCAGTATGATAATTCCCTAGACAAGCAAAACATTTGATCTTAAACAATATAAGCAGCACTGACGTAACTTTTTAACATTAAATACTGCGTGCAACAGTGAATACAGCATAAGTGAAAATTTACTGGGCATAAAGCAAGAGAATTTATTTATTTATTGATTACTGAGAAAGTTCGACTTGGTTGAAGCCCATTTTCAGTGGAGGCCTGGGAAGAAAAGCTTCAAATTATTGCAAAACATTTTAAGAACAATAATTATACAATCTTCAAAAATAAAACAAAAACATCTGCAGTTTAAATAATTATATCAAATTAGACATAATATAAAAACTTTGGTTAAGAATCGATACAAGGTTTATGACAATTATTTAATATTTACAGAAATGTGAAGTAAGGGAAAAACAGGCTTGTGGTGTATTTAAAGAAAAAGTCAGGGAAGAGAATTAGATAGCAGTAAGGAAGTAAGTGAAGAAGGGAGAGTAAGGAGGTATAAGGAATGAAAAGGCACTTGTTCACATTTAGGGATATAGTTTATACTGGATTTAAGCAAGAACAGATCCAGAATTTAGCTAGGAAGTCTTTCAGAGTGGTTTTGAAAGATGGGAGGAAGGGTATAGACATGATGGATACAGGTAAAGAGTTTCAGGCTTTAGCAACCTTGCATGAGTACAGACAATGTCCAGGAGATTTGCTAGGTCTGTAGACAGACAGGAGTTTTTGGTCACTGTATTGCAATGACCAACTGGGAACATAGTTGTGTAGAATGTTTTTTAGTGCTGGACAGGTAGATGGATGCTGGATAATTTTATAGGTGGGTGGTAATAAGTTGTGTATATGTTAGTTAGCATGTAGCTGCAATCACAGAAGATGTATTTGGATTTTAAGCAAAATTAGCAATATTAACTACATGTAGCAGAAATACTCAGAAATAATTTGACCTGTTAAGCTTTGGCAGAAGAAAATGAAATATTTTGAGCACAGGTAGTAGCAATGTTATTAACTATATTGACTGTAAGGAAAGGACTGAGTATATTACAGCACAAAAAAGTATCCATACAAACACAAATTACAGTAGCTCACCAACCATTTTGAATCTGCTTCAGTACATCTTTTACTGACTTCTACACATGCATTTCAACTTTTGAGAAGTAAAATAGCATTGACATTCAAATAATAGCAAAGTACCAAAAACCAAACTCTTTCTAAAAAGACCTCATATGTGCAATCAAAAGTTGATACCTCATAACTTAAAAGAAATGTGGCTTTAAACTCCATTAACCTCAGTGTCTTGTATTATAAAAAAATAAACTTTCTCCTGGCAGAAAACTTACAATGGAGAAACGACTTTTTATTTTTGTTTACGGCTGCATTTTGTTGAACTCCATTCCCATCCTTTTACTAGAAATATTAGTGCCAAAATAATTTGCTTCTCTTCACTTAACAGCATGTTTCTGACAGATGCTGTTTTGGGGGGCAGACAGTGGCATTTAGTGGGTACAGATTTTCAGTTGTTCAGAAAACATGCACTAATTCTGCTTTCCTACAGGTGAAGATCTTCCATACCCAGTAAATGACAGAGAATGCGCAAAGAAGCTAAAGCTATAAGTAATGAGCCTTACCTTAACTGAAATGCTGTATTGATATAGATTTTTACTGCACATGTTTTATTTTATTTTATTTTATTTCATTGCATTTGTTCGTTTTCAGTGGAGGCCCAAAGAGAAAAGCTCCAACAAGAACACTGATACAGAAAAAATGTAAATATTAACTGGCACAGAAGTAGAAACAATGTTACACATAGTGATTACAGTAATATATACAGAATATATACATAAAAGCAGGAATTTAGTTGGTTGCCAGATGAATTCAAACAGAGGTATAAACATATATATATATATATATATATATATATATATATATATATCAATCAGTATTATTATTATTATTATGTGCAAGAAGCCGCGGTGGTACAGTGGTAGCGTTGTTGCCTTACAGCAAGAGGATCTCCTGTTCGATTCTGGGCTGGAGTGCCTTCTGTGTGGAGTCTGCATATCCTCCCCATGGTCGAGTGGCCTCCAAAAGACATGCGTGAATGGGTGTGCCTTCGTTGAAGGTTGGGCATCAGACTGGCAACTTGGCACCATTAAAATCTACTGCCAATCATTAGTGGACCGGAGTTCCGCTGTGGCGACCACTAACTGGTAAAAGCCAAAAAGACAAACATTATTATTATGTGCGTGTTATGGACAAAAGTAGTCCTTTGGGCCTTCAACACAAACAAGGAGAATTAAGCTGCAGAGAGCCTTATGTAAAACAATCAGACCAAGAAGATACATAAACTACTACTGACTTCAGCAGGGCAGATTGTTTACTCTGATTTGTATTGATTGCAGGGTGTGTGTATGACTCTGTTGATACTTCTTCCGGGGCTATGGCCACTGATACTGTGTTGAGGAGGATTGCATGGATGCATTCTGAGAACCTCCCAGATGATGTTAAAATGAGATTTTAAATTCATCCTTAGAAAGAGATTTAGAGTTTGGCCCTTCTGTTTCATAGATGATCAAAAAGTGTGATGAAAGGGGTAAACTGATCCAGGGAATCTCTTAAGATTTGTCAGCCATATTTTTCCAAATTGTCCAAGGAATCTTCTATCGCTTCATCCAGTTTTAGCAAAATACCGATTAAACACTCTCAACAAAATTCAGGTAAATAGACATTTAACAAGAAATGGCAAGGGGGTTCCAAAAACAAATCTTGAACCTTCCAAAAATCAAGAACAGTCCAACAAGTCTGAATGAGTATTCCAGAGACCTTGTGACCCCATCCCACCTTTGACCCTTTTTTCTTCCAAAAAGTCTGAATCTCTTTTTTTCTCTTTGGCAACAGATTGTTTCAGATGAATGAGCTCTGAAAATCATTCATCAGAGTTACAGATGGCAGTGGGAGGAAATTCCTCCCTTTCAGGGGATGATTCCTCATCTTGTAGATCAGACTCTTTTGTTTCCTGTTGTTCTTCATCACATTCTGTCCCATGGAGTCATACACCATTTCCTCCTTCCCGGGCAGGGAAGGGATTTTAATCAGGAATGTTCCTAGTGCCAAAGAAAGAAAGAACATAAATGCCTGGAGATCATTTCTGGATCTTTCTTTCCTAAACCAGTTTGTGATAGTGCCCAAATTCACAATGATGTCATTTCATAACCTGTAACCTCTTCTTCATTTTTCAATTTTTTTTTGTAACATTAGACCTAAAATATGCTTAGCATCACATCCATATTCATCCAGACTTCAGACATTCTTAATCTTTTCAATGAAACTAAAAGTGCCTCACAAATGATGAAGTAACCCACCAGAGTAAAGTTGAGTACAGAAGACAAAAACACAGGGGTTCCAAAAATAGCAACCGTTTAATAAAATGAACAGCAAGGTAAGCATTTTCAAGGATATTAATCCGCTTCTTCAGACCAACAAAATGTGCAATAAGCAGACAGATCATTTAAATACAAAACAACCAATCAGAAGAAGAGTACAATTAACACATTCAGGTCTATGTAAAAAATATATAGATATAAAATATGACCAACCAGTGCTAACATGACAACATACAAATGATAAAACATATTTAAAACAACTAAACATAATAAAATATAAAGTTTAACGATGTTTCAAGGCTCTGGCTTTAAGGAAGGGTTTCAAGGAAACCTTACTGTTAAGACCAGGGGCTCTGTCCGCTTGAAGCTTTAGAATCCATTTTTGTTCTATTGATTCTGTTTTACTTTTAAGGTTACCACCTCTGATGTTAGCATGCAAAACTTCCAGGGCAAAAAACTTAAACTTGTGATTAGAACCTTCATTAGCAACATACATGGCTAGAGCACTGGTCTGTTTGATATTCCTGATGTCTCTCAAATGCTCAAGAATCCTATCTTTAAAACCTCTATTTGTCTTACCTATATAATAGGAATAACAAAAAACAAAAAACAAAAGTACACTGAATTTTTAGTATGGAAATCTGCATAAAAACTGCTGTGTATTTCAAACCCTAGTAGTGGATGTACAAAATGTCCCCCAGCGTGTATACACACACATGCCATACACCTTCTACATGCATATGTGCCCTTTCTTTCAGAACAAACATAACTCATGGGGTTCATGGGTCTGTAGCATAACTGAGTTTTGAGAGATCTATTATTTCTGAAGGTAAAATCTGTTTTTTTACCTATCACACCTTGCAATTCTGGTACTGTTAAAAGAATATCCCAGTTCTTACTAATAGTATCACATACCATACCAATATTACTTGCAAAGGTTAGGGGCATTCTAACCTTATTACTAATATCCCCTTTCGTGTATGTATGATTGCCAGATTCATGTAGTGCCTGTAGAGAGGAATGATTCAGGGTAGTATCAAAATAGGGTCTACATCTACCTTTCCTTTCCTTCCAGGCTTCGGAAATCTGAGCATCAATAATACTACTTTTATAGTCTCTGCATGGAAATTCCTCCTTCAGTGAGGTTACAGCCAATGTCAGTTTACTGTCTTCATTATGTAACCGCATCATACGAAAGATCTGTCCACGAAGCACATTAAGTTTAGTATGGTTAGGATGTATACTATTGTTATGTAAAATGCTGTTCCTTCTAACACTCTGCCTATATATACTAGTGGATACAGAGTACAAAGCATCCCTACTGATTTCAACATCTAAAAATTCAATTAGATTGGACGAATATTTATATGTAAACTTGAGAAATCCATTCACACCATTAATATAGTGCAAAAATTCTAGTAAGGATTCCTCAGTACCTTGCCAGAGTAAAAAAATATCGTTCACAAAATGTGTATACCAACTAATTGAAATGCCATACCTTTCATTAGAGAGAACGTACTGAGTCTTCCAGTTCACTAGGGATAGGTTGGCATAGCTATTGGCACAAGCTGTGCCCATAGCTACACCAGTCTTTTGTACATAGAATATATCGTTGAAAACAAAAATATTATTCTCCAAAATGATCTCCAAGAGTGTACAAAGAAGTCTAGTTTTATCAGCTGAAACATTATGTAGATGTAATAGCTGCCTGACATTATTAATCCCCCAGTTATTAGGAATAACTGTAAATAGAGAGGCAATATCAAGAGTCACAAAATAACTCAGTCCTGAGATAACATCCAGATGATTACTTAACTGTGAAAGGAACACTTTTGAGTCCTTTAATATGGTATCACATTTATCTAGAATCATGTGGAGATTTTTCTCTACAAATATTGACAATGGTTCAGTTAGCAGCCTCTATTAGATACAATGGGTCTCATTGGGGGTTTATACAAATTCTTGTGTATCTTGGGAAGACCATAGAGTATTGGAATCCCAGCATCATCAACTTTAAAGTATTCAAATAAGGGTTCAGATATACATCCAGTTATCAGTAAATCAAAAACTAAAAACTGTACTTTATCTACAATACCTTTAAGTGCAGCCTGTGTTATAGGAGTATAGGTGTCTGCATTTTCTAATAAATCAAGCATACACTTAATGTAAACATTCTTGTCGAGCATAACAAATATTCCCCCCTTATCAGCTGGTCTAATCTCAATGCTTTTCAAATTGTTTAGTTCTGACAGAGCCTGTCTCTCAAGAGAAGACATATTAACAAAACAATCATCACACTTGTTATTACATTTTTGTCTCAACTGCTTATCACACATTTCAACAAAAAGCTCAATAGTGGAATTGGGTGGGGGAACAAATGTACTAGGTTTTTTAAAAATACATTGATTACCAATAGTGCTATTAAAAATAGTTTTAAGTGTAAGAGTCCTGCCAAACATCCTCAAATCTTGTAAAACATCTGTTAAAACAGCTTTCTGGGCAGGAACATACGTAAGTCCTCTATTCAAAACAGGCAACTGTACATCAGCCAATGGAATTGATGAAATATTATAGACTAAACCTGCTTCAGTGTCTTTTTGGTCCTCAATATATCCTCTTCACTGTGTAAATAACGCATCCTGGGGTTGGTATAATGATTCCTGGATCTGCCTCATATAGGCAGAGGTTCTTTCAACAAAAAAGATGTCTCCGATATATTAGATCCAGCCAGCTCATTGCTGGTCTTCGGCAGACTGCTGCAAGGTATTGTGTTCAATTTTGATCTCACTGAAGGCTCATTATTAGTGAGACTCATAGGATTATAACCAACAGTAATCAGTCATTCTGAGAGGTAATAACCCTCTCTGGCTCAGGTTTTGAGCCTGATGTACAAGGTACAGCAGTTTGAATCTGAGGTGCCTGCTGAAAATTTATACATACAGATGTAGGTGCTCGAGCAGTCTCAGAGAAACGCCCACTTCCTGCTGACCGTTTTATAGCGGGATTATTCAAGGGTCTCTCTCTGGACCAAGAGAAAATGTTCCCGTTTTCAAAATCAAATTTGTCTCTCTGAATCTTTCTAGCTTTTATGGCCGAAAGTCTTTTATCATAGGCTGAAATATTGTCAAGCAGAATATCCATTTTATCACCAATAAGGTCAGCTGAATAATTATTGTAAATACTATTTTGCAATGTCCCAAACTGTTTCTGCAGCTCAATCTCTTCAGGTCTAAAAATTCAATAAGTAGCTGCATATATCTCGCACTACATTCCAAATTGAGTAATTGCCAATGCCAAAGTAGTTCAGGATATGTCTTGCCATAGGTAGGCATGGTCAGGACCCTAAGTCCTCTTGGTGCTATTTTCAGATTCAATGAGGCCTCTAAATGAAAGCGCTGCCATTGCAGATGCTTATATTTATAGAGAGCAATCTCAAGAAACCGATAATCTTTATTATATGCCTCAGATAAATCAAGATCGCATACCTCATTATCAGGCTGTAGGTTAATTGTCCCATTCAGCAGGGGATTGCTTTGGGTTTCCAGAAGTAGACTAAAATGATTGAGGCTAGGTCTATATGATGATGTAGAATTCATAGATGAATGTTCAATATCACGCACTCCAATATTCCTTTCTGCCATGCCCAATTTGTGAGGAAAAAAATTAGTCCAATGAAACTAAAAGTGTCTCACAAACCACCCATTTCCACTATTGAGCTTTTGTGGATATGTGTGATAAGCAGTTGAGACAAAAATTTAATAACAAGTGTGATGATTGTTTTGTTAATATGTCTTCTCTTGAGAGACAGGCTCTGTTAGAACTAACAAATTTGAAAAGCATTGAGATTAGACCAGCTGATAAGGGGGAAGTATTGCTGTGCTCAACAAGAATGTTTACATTACGTGTATGCTTGATTTATTAGAAGATGCAGACACCTACACTCCTATAATGCAGGCTGCACTTGAAGGTATTGTAGATAAAGTACAGTTTTTAGTTTTTGATTTACTGATAACTGGATGTATATCCGAACCCTTATTTGAATGCTTTAAAGTTGATGATCCTGTGATTCCTATACTCTATGATCTTCCCAAGATACACAATAATTTGTATAAACCCCCGATGAGACCCATTGTATCTAGTAGAGGCTGGCTAACCCAACCATTGTCAATATTTGTAGAGAAGAATCTCCACATGATTCTAGATAAATGTGATACCATATTAAAGGACCCAAAAGTGTTCCTTTCACAGTTAAGTAATCATCTGGATGTTATCTCAGGACTGAGTTATTTTGTGACTCTTGATATTGCCTCTCTATTTACAGTTATTCCTAATGATAGGGGGATTAATAATGTCAGGCAGCTATTACATCTACATAATGTTTCAGCTGATAAAACTAGACTTCTTTGTACACTCTTGGAGATCATTTTGGAGAATAATATTTTTGTTTTCAATGATACATTCTATGTACAAAAGGTTGGTGTAGCTATGGGCACAGCTTGTGCCAATAGCTATGCCAACCTATTCCTAGTAAACTGGGAGACTCAGTACGTTCTCTCTAATGAAAGGTATGGCACTTCAATTAGTTGGTATAAATGTTTTGTGGATGATATTTTTTTACTCTGGCAAGGTACTGAGGAACCTTACTAGAATTTTTGCACTATATTAATGGTGTGAATAGATTTCTCAAGTTTACATATAAATATTCGTCCAAACTGATTGAATTTTTAGATGTTGAAATCAGTAGGGATGCTTTGTACTCTGTATCCACTAGTATATATAGGAAGAGTGTTAGAAGGAACAGTATCTTACATAACAATAGTATGCATCCTAACCATACTAAACTTAATGTGCTTCGTGGACAGATCTTTCGTATGATGCGGTTACATAATGAAGACAGTAAACTGACATTGGCTCTAGCCTCACTGAAGGAGGAATTTCTATGCAGAGGCTATAAAAGTAGTGTTATTGATGCTCAGATTTCCGAAGCCTGGAAGGAAAGGAAAGGTAGATGTAGACCCTATTTTGATACTACCCTGAATCATTCCTCTCTACAGATACTACATGAATCTGGCAATCATACATACACGAAAGGGGATATTAGTAATAAGGTTAGAATGCCCCTAACCTTTGCAAGTAATATTGGTATGGTATGTGATACTATTAGTAAGAACTGGGCTATTCTTTTAACAGTACCAGAATTGCAAGGTGTGATAGATAAACAGATTTTACCTTCAGAAATAATAGATCTCTCAAAACTCAGTTATGCTATAGACCCCTGAACCCCATGAGTTATGTTTGTTCTGAAAGAAAGGGTACATATGCATGTAGAAGGTGTATGGCATGTGTGTGTATACATGCTGGGGGACATTTTGTACATCCACTACTAGGGTTTGAAATAGACACCAGTTTTTATGCAGATTGCAATACTAAAAATTTAGTGTACTTTTGTTTTTGTACTTTATGTTATTCCTCTTATATAGGTAAGACGAATAGAGTTTTTAAACATAGGATTCTTGAACATTTGAGAGATATCAGGAATATCAAACAGACCAGTGCTCTAGCCATGCATGTTGCTAATGAAGGTTCTAATCACAAGTTTAAGTTTTTTGCCCTGGAAGTGTTGCATACTAACATCAGAGGTGGTGACTTTAAAAATAAAACAGAATCAATTGAACAAAAATGGATTCTAAAGCTTCAAGCGGACAGAGCCCCTGGTCTTAACAGTAAGGTTTCCTTGAAACCCTTCTTTAAAGCCAGAGCCTTGAAACATTGTTAGACTTTATGTTTTATTATGTTTAGTTGTTTTATCATTTGTATGTTGTCATGTTAGCACTGGTTGGTCATATTTTAGATCTATATATTTTTTTACATAGACCTAAATGTGTTAATTGTACTCTTCTTCTGATTGGCTGTTTTATATTTAAATGATCTGTCTGCTTATTGCACATTTTGTTGGTCTGAAGAAGCGGATTAATATCCGTTAAAGCACTTACCTTGCTGTTCATTTTATTAAATGGTTGCTGTGTTTGGAACCCCTGTGTTTTAGTCTTCTATTCTTAATTTTTTGTTTATCTGGATCACATTATCAGTTCTCTTTCTTATCCTTTGGACAATCCACTGTGCCAAGAGTGTTCACAAAGTGTCTAGCTTCAGTTATAGCTCATTGCAGGTTATAGGGTATCCACATTTTTCCATATTTAGATGACTTGCTTATCTTTGCAGAGTATTTTTCAAAGTGTAAGGAATTTCTTTCTTGGCTGAGAGATCTCTTACACAAGCTGGGATACCAAGAGAATATTTAAAGGTCCTTCTTAACTCCTTCACACAGGCTTGTGTTCCTAGGATATCAACTAGACACCACCAAAAAGTTTTTCTTTCACAAGAAAAAATAAGTCTTTATTTAAATCTATTTCTAGGTTTTCAACTCAGACTTCGGTCACTGAAAGGGAATACCTCAGGATTTTGAGTCTTGTGGTATACATGAATCTTATGATACCCCTGATAAGAATCCACAATTGAAAGGTAGAGTGGTATCTGAAATCTCTTTGGTCGCAACATCAACACCCTTTATCTACTCATATCCTAATGCTGGGGGTTGTTAGAAGAGAAATCCTTTGGTGGAGACAACAGGTCTCCTCTTCTCCCTTCATGCTCCAAAGCAGTCAGTCAACATAGACACGTCAGGCTTTGCTTAGAGAGCAGTTTCAGGAAGGATAAAAATATGAGGGGTGTGGGACACCAAGGAAAGGTGCAAACACAGAAATATCAATGAGATGCTTGCCCTGATCAAAGCACTGAACACTCTGGGATCTCTTTAAGGGGTCACAGGCAAGACCACAGTCATGTGGTACATCAGCAAGCAAGGATGAATCGGGTTGTACTCCCTTTGCAGACTAGCCATGTTAGATTGGGATACAGTTTCACCTCACAATCTCACTCCACAGGCATCCTATATTCCATCACAGTAAAATTGTCCTGCAGTCAAGCTGAGCAGGACTTGGGCAGACCCTCATGAATGGAAACTAGTTCAGGGAGTCTTCCAAGATTTGGTCCATGTATCATGAGTTCCTCAGGTAGACATCTTTGTCTCCTCTCAAAACAATCAACTGACACAATTCTGTTCCAGGAGTCCATGCAAAAAGATCTGGAAGACAGATGCCTTTTCTTTTTCTTAGACAAGACTATTCTTGTATGCTTTTCCACCCTTTCCACTAATATCACATTCTTCTGAAGATCCAGAAGGAATCCAATAAGATCATTGTGATGACTCTCATCTGGCCCAAGTAACCATGGTTTTCCCTTCTTTTGGAAATGGCCAGGGGCAATTACCACAAGCTTCCTCACAGACTGGATCTACTCACACAAGAACAGGGGTGTTTGATACATCCCAACATTAGCCATCTTCAGTTGACTGTCTGGATGACATGGTCTTAATTCCTTTTAGGCATCTCTTTACTAAGGATGTGCAGCAGATACTAATGGAGGCAAGAAAGGCTGCCACTACAAAACCGTATATTGGCAAATGGAAAAGGTTTTGTAGTTGGTGCCAACAACATAACCAGCACCCATTCACGTCTAGTTGTTCTCTGGTCCTACAGTACTTGTGTGAGTTACTATCCTATGGTCTTTCTTACTCCTCTAAAAGGGTTCATTTACTGACCATGTCAGCATGTCTGCCACTGGATCCTCCTCTTCCAATGCAGTCTCATGTCAAAATGTTCTTGAAACAGGTTTTGCATAAGAGTCCTCCAAGAAAACCAGTGGCCCCTACTTGGGATCTTAATTTTGTGTTAGATAAGCTAACACTTGCTCCATTTGAAATAGCTAATCTGGCTGACTTGGGGATTTCGACATGTAAAACAGTTGTACTGATTGCTCTAACCTCTGTAAGAAGGGTATCTGTGTTTCAAGCTCAACCCTGTCTCATTTTCCATAGGAATAGGGTTTATTTGAGAACTAATCCTTTTTGGTGCCTAAATTGGTATCTGAGTTTACTTTAAGCCGAATGATCCATCTCCTCATTTTCTTTCCTGAACCTAAAAATGAGGGAGGAAGGATACTCTACACCTTCGATGTCCACAGACAGCTCAGGTACTAGGTTGACAGAACTAAATCTTTCTGATCTTCATATCAATTCTTCATTTCTTGTTAATGTAAGAAGTGACAACCTGTGTTAAAACAGACTATTTCCAAATGGTTGTCTAAGGCCATTACTTTTTGTTATACTCACCATAGCAAAACAATTGTAAGGAGGGTCAAGGCCCACTCTACCAGGACCTTGGTTTCATCTATGGATTTTTGGAAAGAGTTGGATTCTAGTCCAGGTCAAGGTTTGTTAGGACTATTCTCCAGTGGCTTCTGGTCTCTTCTCCTTCCACCTCCCAAATGTAGTTAGCCAAGGTAATCTACCTATACAGCTAAGGCTACTACAGCAGCGATCAATATGATGCACGTAGTACAATTGTGCAATTTGAACTTATATTGACTGCAGTAGCCACTCCCTCCACCAGCCCCCTTTGTATTTTGGTGTTTTTTTATGCCAGGGTGTGGACATTTATTTTTTTTGTTGTTCCCGGAATTGTCCTTTCAGGGCTCAGCCTCCCTTTCTCGGCTGGCAGGAAAGCTCTGAAGGGTTTTGTGCCCAAACCTGTCTTTTAATCAGCTCAGCTCAAGCTTCCTAACAGTTTAGGGGCATGGAAGGTGCTCTGAAGCTTTGAAAGCTGGCAAGCTGTTCTGTTCTTGACAGTATATAAACCATATAGCTAAGGCTGCTGCAGTAGTGATCATTTGAGGATCTACTGTTATGGTAAGTTCAACTTACACAACTATACTTTCTTTTTGGCATTCTCTTGAGAAAAATCTTAACAACAAACCAATCCTTAACAGTTTGCCTCTTTCTAAATATCAGTAGCCAGAGCCTATAAGCCAAACTGCAAAGCCAAAGACCATTCTGTGAAAATAAACATCCGATCTTGACTTAGTCATTGAAAGCCAACTACAGGGATCTTCACTCCTTGTTATAGTGGATTGAGAAAATGCTTGCGCATGCTATTTAACATTTTCATCAATAACTTTCACACTGCTATTCCTGATACCAAAATCATTCAATACGCGGATGACTCAACCCTACTCTGCTCTGCCTCAAACCTGCCTAAATTGCTGTCAAAAACCCAAACTACCTTCTCAAAAACTGAAAACTGGATGTACCAAAACCACCTCTCTCTTAATGCCAGCAAATCCAAAATTCTTCTATTCCCACCCTTTAACTACTCCTTCAATAAAAGCGACTTCAAAATCCTTAGCCAAACAAACACACCTATAGAAGTTGTCCCTTCTGCCAAACTTCTCTGTGTAATTATTGATGAACACCTAAAGTTCGATATACACATACAACAAAACATAAAAAAAAAACACCAAAAGCTAGGTATGTTGTATAGGAACAACCACTTTCTCTCAAACACAACTAGGCTCACTCTGGCCTCTACTTTTCTCCTTCCTTCCTTACTATATGGTGCACCTCTCCTAACCAACCTGTCTTCCTCTACCACCTCTAAACTAGAAAGCTGCTTCAATAAAATCTCTAAATTTGCCTCCAAATCCAAAAACTCCACTCACCTCTGCCTCAACCTACAATCCCTGAACTGGCTAGAACTACCAAACTACTTAGATTACCTACAATTCTCCATAGCACACTCACTTGTATTTTATCCTACAAAATGCCCTGCTCTAACTAATATCCTTCCTCCTTATATTCCCAACAGAGCCCTTAGATCTCAGATCCACAAACCTAAACATCCTGCTGGCCAGCTGCTCCTCTCTTATGCCCTGTGCAAAAAATGGAATTCCCTTCCTCCCCCACTAAGAACCACCCCAAACCCCGAAACTTTCATGGCCCTACTTTTCAAACACCTATCTACTAAATGGAAATGCCCCTGCCTCCTCCCTACCTAATCTTGGATCACTTCAAGTATAAGAGTCTCCTCATACTGACACATTTGCTCTATCTTCCTCCTATAGACATATTCCCACAACTATATTCAACTCTCCTTGCAATCTCCTGCACCTCTATTCCCCTACCTAATTACGCCTACCCCTAGAGCTAGTTTTGCTCAACAAAACTAGTAAATACTACCTAATCCTTCTACTCCTAGAGCTATACTTGCTCAACAAAACTTGTAAATACTAGACAATCCTTCAACTCCTAGAGCTATACTTGCTCAACAACACATGTAAATATTGTACATATTGAGTACTACTTTCTTCTCTAATACACGCACTCAAAGCACCTCCGCTACTTCTCAATCCCTGTAACTTCTTACTACAGGTAAAACCTATACAACCTTAATCACTCAGTTTAAGAATCTCAAAGAATGACTGCTTTCCTATCCTAATGTAAAATGCATAACTTTAATGTAAAAAGCAAAACTTTTAATCAGCTCTATATGAACTGTACTCTCATACTGTCTTGTATTCCTGGTAATCGTATTCTGTAAACTGTTTAATGCTTTCTAAATAATCTTGATTGTGTTGAAATCCTGTATGTAATATGTTTTAATGCATTCTCGGAGCTTTTCTCCCTGGGCCTCCACTGAAAATGGGCCATGTTGACCCAGTGGACTTCCCCGGTAATCAAACTGGAATAAATAAATCAGTCAATAAAAAAATAAGATCCCAAGGACGGACCACCTGTTTTCAGGATATGATCTAAGCCACAAGTATGCTATTTAATCATGTTCTACAATATTTAATGCTTTCACTTAGTTTCCATACCTCTCAAGTGTACCTCATTATGAGGAACATACCTCATTTGGGGTCTTAAAAAGTTCATGTTCCTCGAAGTTCCTCAAAGTTCCACATTGAAACAGTCTGTCACACATTCTGTGTTAGGAATTTTTTTTAAGTGAAATCCATGGTAAATAGAAATTAATCATATTAATTCATTAAAGGATCTTCTTTATAAGTAAAACCAGCACATTTTAACCATCCTATGACCTTCCTAGTTGAAGTTGCTAGTAAGCCATTAGTATGTTCTCCACATTTTGCCCATTTGTTCCACATTATGAAGTGTTCCTCATTTTGGAGATGGAAGGTTGAGAGCTATGGTTACTTTTGCTCCAAGGAAATCTGGGTGAGAGACTAGGAAATGAGAAAAACATGGAAGGACTCTAGGATATTTCTTGGCACATATGGAAGGACTCTAGAGTATTTACAGCTATTTGTTTAAAGATACTGCTGGGTATGTGTACAGATGGAGACAGAGCTGAGTACATGAAGACTGAGATAGAGACTAATTTGTTTTCTAGTATAAAGTAACATTGTCCATACCTGAAGGGTTAAAGGAAGATCAAATCATGGGGCAAAGCTGTCCACTAAATTCTGCATCCATGGCATATTTACATGTGAAGAGATTCAAATATCTACTTACAGAGGAGACTCAGGAAAACTAAGTGATAAAAGTATTTACTCCAAAACATATGGTATGCATATGGAACTTTTGGGGTATCTAACCACTAATATGCTAGATATAACATATACGCAGCTTCATACCTCAATCTCCAGTTTGCATTACCTGCATAAGAATATGCACTTAACAAGATGAAATGAGCTGCAGTGCAGACATGGTGCAACTGTTATTTAATGTCATTGTGTACCTGTTGCACAAATGAATGATGCAGTAAAAGGCACAGCTCAGAGAGATCTGGGTAATCATTTCATAGTGTAGCAATGATGCAATGAAAGGCACAGCTCAGAGAAATCTGGGTAATCATTTCATAGTGTAGCTGTATGTTACTGCCTCCACAGATTTTTTTCAAGAGATGTAGTTGAAGCATAAAATTAGGCAGAAAAGGTGAAAGCTCACCGATCAGCACCTATAGCCTGAGAAACCACAACTAAAAGCAAGTAGCATCCTGTCAGGCAGGATATAAAGAATACAGTATGAATGTATTTTGTAAACTTAGGCTGACTTTGTTGGCTGATATATTTTTGTATTATGTCAAAAGGACTATGTAACATGAGGTTGTTCTTCAAAAAGTAAATAAAGAAAAACAAATAATTGTTCTTAATTTACTATGCTTTTCTCATGAATGCATATGTCACAAGTTAATAATTTTCATTGTTTTTCTGCCCATTAAAATACGCTTTAGGGATGTTAAAAATGCAGCAAAAAATAATGAAACACTATGAACTCAAATTACAGAAAAATTGACATAAGCCTGAAACAGCATCAGTGAAAAAAGTATACAATTTCCAAATACCTTTAAGGCTTTCCTGAATAAACAAAAGTCTACATATTTTCTGGAAATTAACAAAAATTGTCAAAGAAAGAAAAAAAAAGAAAAAAGAAGGATGCAGCACTATAAAATGACAGATTTGTAAATGTATCAGTCATGTTTTTTATCAAGTTTAGGTAACAAGCATTTGGAGATAGATATAATATCCTTAAATGTATACAATAGCAAATTATTCTATTTTTGAAGCAAAAATGTCTTGCTTTATTTTGTTGATAAGGATGGCCCAGTTTTTTTTTAGAGATGAAAAACTCTGCCAATTCATCATGAAATTCTGCACCTATAATGCCTCATTACCTAAATTAATGCATATTCTACTGTATTTTGCAACTAAAAGCATCAGCAGGCTTTCTTACTTCTAAGTTTTGCTGGTGGAATAACTAATACTGAAAACTAATATATGAGATTCTGTGTAGTAGTGAGACATGTTCTGATTATTCACAATATTTTTCAATCGTATCTGTGAATCACTGCCCGCACCTAATGTGACATCATATGCACTTTAATATGAAACCAGTCAATGGATGCAATAAGTCAGATTATCAAGAAAGCTGGCTCTGAAAATAGACTTCAAAGGTCTGATCCACAGTATTAATGGCAATCTTCAACCCGTAAGAGCTCATCAACAACAAGACCTGTAATAACAGCTGTTTTGCATATTCTGGGCAGGATGCAGAAGTTATAGTAAACTCTCAGTTAACCAGAACTCAAGCAACCACCACTCTCAAGAAACCAGCAAAAAAATATTGAAGAAATACAGTACAATTTTCATGTGTTACAATTTCTGTTTTCCCCCCACAGAAACATCCCTTAAGTTTTTAGAGTTTTAGAGTTTTAAAAAGAAAGAGAGGAATAAATTCCCTCTCTCTCCAACCTGAGAACAAGTCAAACCAAACAAACAGTATATGTTACAGTATTAGTCAAACCTATTTTTAATAGTAACTCTCAAGCAACCAGAAACTACAGTTATCCGGCATCTACCAATCCCCATGGGTGCCAGTTAACTGAGAGTTTACTGTAGTCAGATTCTGTCTACGATCCATAGGATGCTGGCCATTGCAGATAGGGCAGACATCATGACATACTATGATAAAAACCTGTCTTTTTAGTAGGCTATGCTCAGGTATTACTGCCAAAGAGTCTTGTTCAGACAACCTTCATTGTCTGGAATGGTCTGCTTTGACTCCTTGTCCCATTTTTCAACTACAAGTCATACCAATCCTCTCACAAATAAAGGTGATAGGCATCGTGGTATGTTAAATCAATATTTCTACAAAAATCGCTTCAGTGCAACTATGAACATTACAAGTATTAAGATGCTAATATGGGTCTATATCAGTTTGTCAAAATCTACGTACATCGAACTGCTCTTCATCAAACTTCACTTCATCAAAAGTTCAAACCAGTGAATGTTTTTCCCAGGTAAGGAAACTTATTGGCCAACATATGGAAATTTGCCCTTTTCTCCACTGTAATGTGACCTCGGAGTTGGTATATATAAGTAGGGAAGCAGGGTGTGGGGGGCTTAGCCCCCTCAGTTTGTTGAGTTTAATGTGTTTGTGTGTTGGTTGGTGTGCTGACAAACTAGTTTACTTACCTGAGAAAAATGTTTGCTGATTTGAATGTTTGATGAAGGGAAGTCTGATGATGTTGGTTTGATAAGTAGCAGTTCGATGTAAGTAGATTTCTATGAAATAATATAGACTCGCTAATACAAGTTGTTATGGAATAAAAAGTACAGCTGTTTAAGTTGTTCTTAACCATAGATGTTCAACTTCCACACTGCTGCAGTAGCCTTTAGGCTGTATGAGTTGATTACCAAAGCCTATCAACCTGTGAGGAGGAAGGGTAAGGATCCAGGAATCCCTGGAGAATGGCCCTAGCAAAGCTAGACCTGGACCTTGAAAAGGAATCCAGTTTACAATGCTTTGTAAAAGCGTGTACAGAGGATCATGTAGCTGCTTCTAGAATGCTTCTAGAGTCCACCTCCTTTCCAGTATGCAAAGAAGACAAGGTTCTAGAAGAATGGGCCTTGATACTACCTGGCATGGATTTGCCCTGGTGAGAATAACAAAAAGCAACAGCTAAGGACAACCACCTCAGAGCTGTCTGTTTAAACATAGGGTGTCCTTTTCTGGCCCCTGATAAGAAATAAACAGCTGAACAGCTTTTCTAAAGGGGTAACTTCTGTCAGGATAGTACCAGAGCTGCTTATGCATGCCCACAGTATGCAGAATCATTTCTCCCTGTTTTTTAGGTTCTGGATAGAAAACTGGGAGTTTGATGGCTTGATTCAAAGTAAACTCTAAAAACCACTTTGGACATGCATGAGGGATTTATTCTTAGAAAGACTCTATCCGTGTGGAAAATCAGATAGGGTTCACCCAACGTGAGCACCTGTAACTCAGATATTCTTCTTTCAGATATCAGAGCAATGATAAATACAGTTTCCAGCTTAATGGACAGGTACATAAGGTGACACAGTCAGCTTCCCCAGCACAAAGTTGAGATTCCAAGGAGGAAAAAACTGTTTATAAGGAGTTTTCAGATGTAAAACTCCTATCTGAAACTGTTGTACCTGAAACATGGAAGAAAGAGGATGATTTATGAGCAGATACACTGAAATAGCCATAAGATGAACCCTTATAGAGAAATAAGAGAGGCTGTAGGAAAGTAACTCACTACAAAATCCTTGATGGGGAGCCGCACTGGTTATTGTTTAGGCACCAACTACAAAATTGCTTCCACTTACCAATATAGCATTTTCTAGTAGCAGCTTTTCTTGCCTCGTTTATTACCTGCTGCACATACTCATGAAATAAGTACTCAAACCATATTAGAAGTTAAATATTCAGGCAGTCAGCTGAAGTTGATTGAGACTGAGGTGTATGAAATTCCCTGGTTTGTATGAGTAGATCTAGTCTGTGAGGACGTTTGTGGTAATTGTCCTTGGTTACTTCCATAAAAAAAGGAGAAAAAATACTGCCTGGGCCAAAGAGGGTTAAAACAATGAATTTTGGGGTATCATTTTGAATTTTCAGAATGACTCTAGATATCAGAAGAAAGGGTGGTGAAGCATAAAGGGAGATTCCCTATGAAGGGAATAAAAATGCATCTGTTTTCCAGGCTTGCTTTCAAGGAGCCCTGGAGCAAAATTTGTTTAGTTTTCTGTTTTGAAAGGAAGCAAACAGATCTATTTTGATATGTTACCCACAAATAGATCAGTGCCTGAAAGACCAGTTCAGTTTCCATTTTTGAGGGTGTCTCTTGTTTCTGATCAGCTTGTCAGTCACTATGTTTTGCTCTGACAGAATGTAAGATGCTTTAAGGGTTAAGGAATGCTGAAAAGCTACTTCCCAAGCCATCATAGCCAGTCTACACAAGTGACACAACATTGTACCTCCATGCCTGTTTATGTACCACATGATTGTGGTATTGTCTGTCATCACATGAGGTGGTGCTGGGGACCATTGGTATTAGACTTCAAGGCATGCATCACAGCCAGCGTCTCCTTTATGCTCATGTGCTTTGGTCTGTCTGAAAGACTGCACAGTCCTTGTACCTTTATCACATTAGAAACAACTTCCCAAGCAAAGTCTGACAAGTCTTGTGGGAGACTGGTTTGGGCACTAACGAGAGAAGGGGAGTGCAGTGATCATGGAGTTATTAAGGTTAATTTGTTGGTAGACAATTCTACCAAATTGAAATCTAAACCAATGTACAGACGATTAATATCACATTATATGAAAGCAAAACAGCCACTGTGTAAAACTGACTGGAATGATGCTTTTAGTGGAAAAACTGCAGAAGGAATATGGAAAGTTTTGAGAGAGAAATGAAATGCAAAAAAAAAATAAAAAAAAATGTTTAACATCAGGATCCAGGCACACAATATCAGGAGGATGTATTTCCAAAAGAATAAGATATTTGATTAAAGTGAGAGAAAAAATATATAAAAAATGGAAAACAGGTCAAACTACAACTTTGAAAACTGAAATAAACAAGCTCGAGAAACAAATTAAGCATAGTGTGAGATGAGCAAGAAAAATTTGAAGAAAATTTATTTAAAGATATTGAGCATAATAGGAAACCATTTTATAGATATTTAAGAGGTAGGAGAAGTAAAAAACATACAACTTGATAAGCTGTGTGTATATTCTAAAATTTATTCTTAGACACAATAGATTATAGATGTATTTACAAAATCTCATGCAAAACAGTTTGACTCCAAAAAGGGGTGTTAAAGCATCCTAGTGACATCTAGGTTACCTCAGATACTGAAATCAAATAAGATTACATTGAAAAAAACTATGCAGACTTGATCCAAACAAAGAACACTTCAGCAAGAACTTACAGTGCCATTATATCTATGATTTATTAGGTCATATAGACAAGGAGAGATTCGTCAAGATTGGAGACATGCACTTACTAAACCTGTCTTTAAAGGAAAGAGGTGCAGAACAAACCTAGAGTCATGGATACCCCTTAACTCTGCTTTCATGTTGTGGAGAAAATAATGAAGTGGGTAATACTGGATAAGTTATTGTTAGAATGGGAAAGGTTGGGACTTGAAACCATATATCAGCATGTATGTGTTGGAAACAGATCTATTACCACCTGTAACAAGAAGTTCTATAACAATATAATAACAGCTATGGATGAAAAATTGTGCTGTGATGTAATTTATACAGATTTAACATCAGCATTTAACAGGGTCATACACAAAACACTAATCAATAAATTAGAATAAATAGGTATTGATGTACACTTGATCAGATGAATAGCTGCATGGCTTACAAATAGGACATGGCAAGTATCATACACCAACTGGACAGGTGAAATTCTTGGTTACAGTCAGGGTGTCCCACAGGGCTATGCCGTAGGCCCTTACTTGTTTAGATTGCATCTTTCAGATCTATCTTTTTCATCTAAGGTGTTCTACAGTCTGTATTCAGATGACTTAAAATTAGGTAAACTGATTACATGTGTTACAGATATGGCATGTCTGCAAAAGAACTTGAGTAAATTGACCATTTGGGCACAGGAGAATAATATGCTGATAAATACATAAAAAACTTAGCATATGAGACTTGGGAGACATACGCTGAAAGGTAAATATTTAATATGCCACACTGTGACTGAAACCGTAGATTCATTTAAGGACCTGAGTACATGGGTAGAGCCAGCTTTGAATTTTTGTAATCATATCAAACAATTGGTTAATGATAGCTGTAGAACTATAGGTTATATAAAAAGGTTTACACAATCTAGGAAATCAGAAATGAAGAGGTCATTGTTTGTTATTTACATTAGACCCAAACTTAAGTATGCAATAAAAATATGGAAACCTTATAAGAAAACAAGCATGAGTAAACTGGAAAGAGTTCAACTGAAAAATACTAAGGGCATCCATGGATGTGGCAATTTATATTATTATGAAATACTAAAATGTGTGCACTTGTACAGTGTGTCATATAGATATTTAAGAGGAGACCTTATTCAGGTATACAGGGTATTTAGAGACAACCACCTCTGGGAATGTTTGGGGTTATCAAAAAGTAGTAGGGAATCATCGGACAACCTATGTAGAAAATTCTATAGGAATGAGAAGTGTAGTAATTGGTCCTCTGAGAGAGTAGCTGATGCATGGAACAGACTACCAATTTACATTAAAGCAAGTACTAGTTTAGATATTTTTAAGAACAGTTTGGACACTTATTGCGGAAACAACTGTTTTGGTATACTGGCAGGCTAGAAGGGCATTAATGTCAGTGTTTGAAATATTTATATTTATGTATGTATGTATGTATGAATCCCCCAACTATAAACACACACAGTTAGCACTTCTGAACCAGTAGAAGAGTAACTGCTCTTGTATACCAGAAAGGGCCACATATGACTTTAGTCCCCTCCCAACAGCTCATAGCTCTGTCCTGCTTTGAATCCCTCCACCTTCAAAAGGGCATGTCCTGTCTCTTTCTGTCCTATTGGCAAAAGTAATTTGTAGCTTGTAAGGGATGCATTTTTTTGGTAATATGGCAGTTGTACGGCCAGGAAATTGTTAACATGTTTTGGCAGCTCGTGAACCTACTTTAGAGTAGATAGAGAGTTGATCTTCATATGTGCTAGTCCTTCTTATAGGCCAATGTGTCCTATGAGGAATAAACTAGGAGTGTTTCCACACTAGCATGGTAGTGATATTCTCCACAAGACCTACTCAAACAACCGGCCTGGTGTTTCTATCACTATCCTAATCTCCTTCTTTCAAATGGTCACAGGCAATGGCATGCTCCCTACTAGCACATCATCTAACAATGGCATGCTCCCTACTAGCACATCATCTAACAATGGCATGCCCCCTACTAGCACATCATCTAACAATGGCATGCTCCCTACTAGCACATCATCTAACAATGGCATACTCCCTACTAGCACATCATCTAACAATGGCATGCTCCCTACTAGCACATCATCTAACAATGGCATGCTCCCTACTAGCACATCATCTAACAATGGCATGCTCCCTACTAGCACATCATCTAACAATGGCATGCTCCCTACTAGCACATCATCTAACAATGGCATGCTCCCTACTAGCACATCATCTAACAATGGCATGCTCCCTACTAGCACATCATCTAACAATGGCATGCTCCCTACTAGCACATCATCTAACAATGACATGCTCCCTACTAGCACATCATCTAACAATGGCATGCTCCCTACTAGCACATCATCTAACAATGGCATACTCCCTACTAGCACATCATCTAACAATGGCATGCTCCCTACTAGCACATCATCTAACAATGGCAAGCTCCCTACTAGCGCATCATCTAATCCTTCCCACCAAAATAAGTCAAATGAGCAAAGCTAACCATTACCCCTCCTCTTCCTAGCTTGCTCCTTCAGGTGGTTGAGGCAGATCAAAGACCAGGAGATGGAAGAGCTGACTGCGGATAGAGTAATATGATGAAGTAGAGGGTTGAGGGGCATGTATTGCAAGATGCATGCTCTGCCTGCAAATCTCCAGTAGTACACAGAAATGGGCCAGAGGCAGCTACCTACGAGCGGATTTTATTTATTTTATTTATTTATTTAACATTTGTTTACCAGGAAGGTCCACCTGGGACAGAGCACATTTTCAGCAGAGGCCTTGGGAGAAACACTCCAGACGCATGTCGTTGGATGGGGCTACTGAGGGAACTCTCACAAATGGAAGAGGGTGATATGCCCATGTACCAAAATCATACATTCCTATCTCTTGGACTATTTGTGACACACACAATTGAACAATGGGTCTTAAAAAGGAAAACCTCTGTAATGGCTCAATGGCTGGCTGATTGAAGGGAAAAGTAATAATACACACACACACACACACACACACACACACACACATATATATATATATATATATATATATATATATATATATATATATATATATATATATATATACAGATGCACACATATACACAGACACGACTTCCAAAGGGACATCTCTTTTGCTTAGCAGCACAAAGATCTTGGAACTGGTTACTCCTAAATGTTCGAATTCCATCTAGGTTAGAAATCTATTTTAACATCAAGTGATCCAAATTCTCTGAAGACTTGCCTCTAAAGAACACGGTTATACTCGTGTTTGAATGTACGAGCCAAGTCACCTTGCCCAGCTGACTGGACTATTTTCAGGACTTTGGCGGGCCGCTGCAGGTAACAAGTTACTAGACACATCTCCATCTGTCAGATTTTACAATTGGGAAGAAAGTTTCCTACTTCAAACTGTAGACTGTGCTTTCTGTGCATTTGCATTCCACAGGTATATTTTTTCTTTCTTTCTGCAGAATATTTCTGTAGATCTTTTGATCTTTTTACAGACACATTCAGCGATGAGTAAATCCAATAGTTAAAACGTATTAAAGTGAAAAGTGCAATGTTGCACATCTGTACTTAAAAGCTGCACAGAAGCTGTATCATTAGTATTGCTTAGCAAAAACCTGTGGCTTATAAAAAGTAGATTCTTCTTTATGAAAAATGGAATCTGGAATGAGAACAGATCAGGAAGAAGTTGTGCTAATATGAAAGATTTTCCTTTTGAAAATAAAGAATTTAATTATGCAGCAATGGTACAGACAACATTATCAGTCACAATGCAAAGTGAGAATGGAGGTGCCATTTATATGGGAAGCATGTTTATACTGTGGAAAAGGACACCAAAACTGTACTGCAAGTATGGTAATGCAGCAAGGCATCATGAAACTTTATTTCTTATTCTGAATGAAAGTTGTGAAAAGAACGCTCAAGGGCTGAAGATTACTAAAACATGATCAGAAAGGATTCCCTTGGGTAACATGCTCTAATAATGGCTTGATTCCCTAATTCTCAAAAAACCCTGGATTAAAAGCTCATTGTATAATTAAGCAATAACCCACACCTGGGTGTGGGTAATGCTGGATTTACCCATGGTTGGCGTGGTTTGGTCACAAGGGCGAAGCCTGAGTGGCCAAACAACGACAACCGTGGGTAAATCCAGCATTACCAACACCCAGAAGTGGGTTATTGCTATTATACAATGACATTATTTAAGAAAAAAAATACTTAGTTTTCTTAAAGGAGTACCGCACCCACAGACTCAAAAAACATGTTTAAAACATCATAGCATGATGTTTCCTACACTTTAACAGCACTCTGGGATTTTTTACAGGATTTTAAATATTTTTATATGTAATTCCAGACTCTGACCACCTGGAGGCTGGCATATTGACGTGGTTTGGATAAATCAGGTTGCCATCCAGTATCCCAGAAATCATTGTTTGGCTCAAAAATGTTACATCATGCAGGCCTCCATTTGCCTAAAGTTCCTGTCATTTCATAGATGTTGCATGCGTACAAAGTACTGAGTAAAATAGAACAGTGTAAGTAACATTCCCTGCTGCTGGATGACTACTTAAAACAGAAACAGTGCAAATGCCACAGAATACACTCAAAGTGCTGTTTACTGCTGCCTTTTTTCTAATTTAGTTTAAATAGCACTAATTTGTGAGACAATGAATTCCAGTCCATTTACTTCTCCCCTCCCCCATAACACTTAGCTTCCATAGCTGTCAAAGTCCTGAGGGTAATTTGACCTGGTAATTCCATTGATTGGCAGATCGCAGCAGGGTGCTTGACTCATGTAATTTAATCTTTGCTCTAGCATTTCCTTTGTTAGAGGGGACATTTTTTGCTGCACTATAGCCATGGCCTTACTTGACTGCAGTCACATCCAGTAAGGTCTTGCACCAAGGAGCTAAAGAATAAAACATTTATACTATTAACCAGTTTAGATCTTTATTAATTTAAGTGTTAAGGTATCACTTCATGCTTCCACCTTGTTAAAAATTGAGATTTACATGTGCAAAGTGTGTTGGTATGCAGTGTTTGCCTTCATATGTTTTTACTCCACTGGTTGGTTTGCAAAAAAAAAACCTTTTGCAGTGTCCCTGGATTTGCCTTTGTACATACAAACCACATTGCTATATTTTCCCCTTCCTTTTTCTTGTGTCCAGAAGTCACTTATAACAAAGTAAAATTTGTATTGAATTTTTTTTAAATAAAGGACATCACGGTTAACTTACCTTGAATCAGATAATAGATGCCACTACAAAGAGTCACTGTTGAAATATTTGTGCATGGACAAAATCCCTTACAAAATCTATTTGCCAGCCTCCAGTTCAATTGGTGCTATGGCTTTAATATACTGGTGTGTTTGCTCATGCCTTCCAAATATCTCCATCATTACATACCACGTTTGCAGTGTAGTAACCACCCGACATGCCCATACACCTTTAGCCATCAATATGCATCTACTCCTGTTCATGTGAGTATGTGAATTCATTTTCAGACTTAAGGTGTGTAAGCTGCACTGAATAATTCTAGGTGCTTGCTCAGGTTTCAAATTGTGCTTGCTTAGAGCTACTCTCATGTTAAGCCACTATGAATATGTTGCATTGCCACCTCTGATACCAGAGTAATGTTTTAATCTTTCTATTCCCGCACTGCACACTAGCAATATCTGGTGCAAATACAACAGAGAAGTATGCAAGCGATACACCACCTAAGCATCATTTGCTGTGCAGAATGTATAAGTATGCATACCAAATTTCTGTGTTTCCAAACATCGGTGTTACTACACTACTACTGAATAAAGTGAACAGCACTCAGGCTGGGGGAAGGACAAGGGAGCAATGACATCACAGAATGGGTGGGTCTTATTATTTTAGTTAGAATCAGATGACGGCTGTGGTGATGTCACTTTGGGGGAGGGAACTGATTAAAAAAAAAGTACCTGCACTGCCTGGCCTTGATGATGTCAGTAATTGGGCGACTCCAGCAAGCTTTATTCAAATGTGAGAGAATCATTTTGTAAGTGAAACCATCACAGTATGAGAAGGTAGGCTTCTGTTACAGAAGTAAGGGGAATTATAAAAATTGTAAATGCTTTATTGTTTTTGCTTTACAGAGGACAATTTAAATAGGGAGGAAAAGGGCCGTGAAGTTGAGGAATACATTAGAGAAACCTGTTGTACTCCTTTAAATAATGGCAGTACATCAGAGCTGTGGGTGGAAGCAATGGAGAAAGCAAGATCTCCGTTGCTTTTTAGAAAGTGTATTGCTATGTTAAAAGAGTTTAACATAGCGAGACAGCTTTAAAAAAAGCAACAGAAAAAGTTCCGAGATCTTGCTTTCTCCATTGCTTTAGAAAGTGTCTCGCTATGTTAAAGGAGTTTAACATAGTGAGGCAGTTTTAAAAAAAGCAATGGAGATCTTCCTTCCTGGACCTTTTTCCATTAGTATAAGTCTGATTTACAACGTGCATGCTGACCAATCAGCGTGCACATTTTGGAATACTAATGGGGGATTGTTGTATAATGAAAATTATACAATGACTGGCTATTAACATTCCAAAACGTGCATGCTGACTGGCCAGCCCAACCAACATGCCCGTTGTAAATCTGGGAATATACCAACGGAAAAAGGTCCAGTCACCCAGATATTTTCCGTTGGTATAATCTTTCAATTTTATTTTTCTTTCTTAAAAAATAAAAACAAAATCTGTAGTCTGGACTCCGGACATACCAGAGAGGCAGCATGGACAAAATACTAGGGGAAATCAGGTACATTATTTAAAACTAAACACACGTACCTGATATCCCTTGTATTTCGGCCATGCTGTCTCTCTCCTACCCCTAAATTGTCTTAAAGATTTTTTTTTAATTAAAAAAAAAAAAAAAAAAAAAAAAAACACAAAAGAAAAATGGAGCAAAGGAGATCTTCTTTTCTCCATTGCTTACTTTCCCGAGCACTGATGTACTGGGTATGTGTGGGAATTCAAGTCCCAAATGCAAGCGCAGTACATCAGATAAGGCTCAAGGAAATGTCCATCAGAAGAAGAACAGCACGTCACCTTCATACAAATATGTTATTTAAGAAAAGTAAGGTTTTTAAATAATGTCATTGTATAATAGCAATAACCCACGTCTGGGTGTGGGCAATGCTGTATTTACCCTCGGTTGTCTTTGGTCACGAGGGCTTTGCCCTCGTGACCAAACCACACCAACTGTGGGTAAATCCAGCATTACCCACACCCAGATGTGGGTTATTACTATAGTAAGTAATGCTGACTCAGGTCCGGTTTTGATAACTATATACATTGCAAATATTTCTGCAGTGCAAGTTTTTCGATTTTTATACTTTTTCACACTGCATTTTAAAATAATCTCAGTAATTTTAATTGGCCAGTTTGTATCAGTACTGATATTAATCTGAGAACAGCTGGGATGTTGCTTTTATTTTAACATCAGATAATATATTGATGGTACGTGTGGTACCTATTTTACAATGCTGAGTTGCTCATCTGGGATAATTGTAATTGTCCATTTTTAAATGTAGCTTTAGGAATTAGAAGCGGCTCGTGTCCCTTGACATTGTGTGCTGGTCAATTCCGTAAATAACCATCTTTCTATTGTGGGTGTGCCCCCCCAACTGTATTTGTAACTATCTGCAGTCTCCATCCACTAGCATGAATGGGACCAAGTCAGATAAAAAAGGGACAGTGCACTTAATTCTATCACCTTCCCTAAATAACCCTCTTTCTACTGCAGGTGTGTTTCCCCTCCCTCAACGGTGTTTGAAACTATCTGCAATCTCCATCCACTAGCAATGAATGGGACCAATAAGTCAGTTAAAAAAGGGACAGTGCATTGAATTCTATCAGCTTCTCTAAATAACCACATATCTACTGTGGGTGTGTTTCCCTTCCCTCAACTGTGTTTGAAACTATCTGCAATCTCCATCCACTAGTGTGAACGGGACCAACAATTAAGATAAAAAAGGGACATTGCACTGAGTTCTATCAATGTAAGTCATGATTTACCTTAACAATCCTGCTGTTGCTATACTTTGATTTTTCTTGAATTGGTTGTTAAACTAGAAAGTAGCATGCACACTCCCAGGGATGTTAGTGGTTAGGCACATCCCATCTCTAACTAATACTAATAACTAAGGTAGTTCATCTTAATTGGGCAAAGAAGGCTGCTCAGGTCTATGGTATTACATACTCCTACCCAAATAACTCCACAACATTTTTAAAACCTGCAAACTTTTGTTAAACTCCACCTGAATAAAGTGATTTCTGAAAGGCATGTGCAGTTTTAGGAGACTCATAGCACCTAACTTTCTGTTTCTTCTCCTTATTGATTGTTTTTCTTTGTTGCTTGATGTGGCCAGGTTTTTGCCCACTCCATTTGCCCACACTTCACTCAGGTTCACTTCACTCCCTACCCTACCCTACCACCAAATTCCACCCACCCCCACTGCTCCTGCAATTATACTTACATAGCCTCCACCCTTTCTTCCTTGAACCTATCATATCTCCCTACCAATTTACCTTTACATCAATCACCACCTACACCATCCTTCCTATATTAACACTATCCCCACCACAGACTATATACACCTAACTACCTTCTTATTCCACCTGTTATACTCCACACATTAAGTAGTTCACACAAAACTACCTCTTCAAACATGCACTACTGTCACAAAATTATACTCTTAGCCAGCATAACCTCTTTGTTAACGATACTTACACACATAACATCGCTCCCACATGCTATCCCAAAAACAGTTTCCCCACTGATACATTTACTTCCATAAACACACCATCACAGCTTTGTAAATATCTCCTCTCAACTGTTTCTATACAACCTACCCTATTACTCAGTCCCTAAACTCATGGACTCTGCACATAGTAAACCCTACCTTATACCACTTAAATCTACCTCCCTCAAAAACTAAAGAATATATACTACTATCTAATCTGTCTTTTGTCACAATGTGGTGACATCTACCCTAACCCTGGTCCCACTACTAATCTAGCCAATAAAACATCTCCTAAAAAACTAAATTTCATGACCCTTAACATCAGAAGCCTTGGCAACATAATATCCTCCCTTCATGCTTAGATAGATCAGTACAAACCTGACATACTAGCCCTTACTGAAACCTGGCTAAAGCCTAACATACCTGACTCTGAATTCCTACCTCTCAACTACAGTGTACACAGGTTAGATAGAACCCACAAGAAAGGTGGAAGCATATCATTAATCTAACCTGACAACCTCAATATTACATCATACACAAATGACACTCCTGCCTTTTCTATAGCAGAACTGCTCGTATCCTTTCTAAACCTAAATAATGCTAAGCAAAATCTGCATAATTGTACATTACATCCACACAGGTTACAATACTCCCATCCTGGAAAACATCCCCTCCTGGGCCACTCAAACAATTCAACATGAAACTATAATTCTAGGAGACATTAACACAGACTAGCAAACTCTCACATCCCAACTATCTACAAATAGTATCAACCTGTATGTTTTTTCACAAATCATCTCCTGCCCTGCTAGGTACAACAAACACTACACTCAACAAACTACCTTAGACTGGATCCTGGTATCACACCCTTCTAACTTTACTACTGCTGGCACACATCCAAACCCTCTAAGTGACATCTAACTGCTTTTGCCATTCAAGCTGACACTCACCCTCAAAAAACACACATCCTAAAATCTATTTGTAAATGTAATAATGTCTCCAAAGACAAGTTTGACTATTTACTTCGCAAAATAAACTGGTCCCCAGTAAAGAAACTCCCATTAGATGAGGCAATACACTACTTTAACAATAACTTCCTAAAATTATTAGACATCTTAGCTCCAGTTCACACTAACAGAATCAAAAGCAATCCTATCCCTTGGCTAACTAAGTAATGTAAAAACATAATGAAAAGAAGGGATGCAGCCTGAGATCTATGAAAGCAAAGTAAAAAAAGAGCAAGATCTAATACATTTCAAGTAACTATATAATCAAGCAAAAAAAAAACAGGTCACCAAATATAAACAATTATAGTGTACTCACCTACAATAAAAACAAAACCAGTCCAAAAAAATTCTGGTCCACAATCATAACCCCTACTTCACCCTGGAACTAAAAAAGACTCCAGAATTTCATCCAATGCCCCCCTCACAAATTAATGAAGACTTTAACAACCACTTCATAAAATCAATAGCTGAGCTGATCACTAAAACCCCCAACACCTGCACCTCTTCCTCTCTAATGACCCCAAGTAATGTTCCATCATCTGATTAAGACTGTCCTTACTTCCTTAGCACTAAACCCCCTTCTGAGAACCATTCCACTTTCTCTCTCCAACCAGTATTTACAAACCTTATAAAAAGATTACTGCAAAAACTCAAACCTTGTTCTACCTCATAGGTTCATAGGTTCCTAGGTTGATACAAGACTATCGGCCCTAGGGCCTATAGAAGCCTAGCCATAACAATTCTCTGGCTATTTATTTCCCTGGACCCCTGTCTAGCAGGGCGACTGACATGATGCCCAGGGTAAATTTCCTATCTCCCATCCATCAAGGTTCCTTTTGAAGATGGCTAAGGAGGTGCTCTGCTTGACATGTATGGGCAGTCTATTCCAGAGTATGGGAAGTCTTTGGCTCAGAAACCTATCCCTCCAGCATGTTTTGTTCATTGTGATGACAAGATTTAGGTCCCTGGAGCATGTGGCTCTGATGGATTGGGATTTCTTTAAGTGTAGCATGTCCAGCGGCTCTGGGTTTGACATGGCCTTGTATGTTAAGCAGAGATCACCTCTGAGTAGACGATATGTGACAGAGTATAGCTGGAGTTTTTTTAGTCGGTCAGTATAGGGCATCTGCTTTAGGCCTGTGATTCTTTTAGTGAGGTGTTTCTGCGGCCTTTCCAGTTGTTGAAGATGTCTTCTGAGGTACATACCAAATCGGGCGTTGTACTCTATGATGGGTCTAATGAGGGATGAGTACAATGGGACAATGACCTCCTTCTTTCTGGATGAAAAGTCCTTAGTGATGAGGTGTGCCACACAGAAGGATTTCCTGACTGTTGTGGTGATGTGGTTATCAAAGGTGAGATCACTGTCCACCTGTGTTCCTACGTCTCTTATCACACTTTCGGTGTTTAGTGTACTGCCACCTATGTGGTAATTCACGGGTACATGTTTTTTCCCAAAGGGGATAACTATACACTTCTTAGCATTGAGCTTGAGCCCATGGTTTTGGAACCAAACATCTGTTTCTGTAAGGTCCTTTTATAGAATATCCATATCATTTGGGGATTCAATAATGGCTCCCAGTCTGCAGTCATCTGCGAACTTTGTTAGCCATAGTCCCTTAGTGTTGGCCTGTACTTCAGAGAAGTCGATGCCAAACAAAAGCGGTACCAGGACTGAACTCTGAGGTACTCCACTTGTCACTTGTCTGGAGCTGGATTTGAAGTTGAATACTTTTACAGTGTGGATTCTGTCAGTAAGCCAGTTGGCAACCCAGTGAGTGATGTAGGGATTTATGCCCAGCTTAGTAAGTTTATCTATGATTCCAGAGTGGGGGGATGGTGTCGAAGGCCTTGGCGAGGTCCAGATAGGCTGTGTGGACGGCCTTACCCTCATCCATGGCACTGGAGACTGATTTGAAGAAGTCAATCAGGTTCAGGAGAAACGATCGGCCCTTCACGAATCCAAACTGGGTGGGGTCCAGTGTTTGAAAGTTGCCAATGTCTTTGTTTATAAGTTCCATGATAATATGTTCCATGGCCTTGCAGATCAGGCTTGTCAGACTGATGGGACGGTAGTTCCCAAGATCCAAGGTGGATCCCTCCTTGTGGAGTGGGATAACTGTAGCTGTGCACCACTCAGTGGGCACGAAGCCTGAGGTGAGGCTATGATTAAACATGACACTTAGGTGAGGTGCCAGTTCATTTTGTAGTTCATGTAGTACAAAGCCCGGGATGTCATCTGGTCCCATGGATGCTGCATTCTTAGCTTTGGAGAGTGTGTTTTTTACCTGTGTGGCTGTGATTACTGGAATTTAGAAATCTTTCGATATTGAGATGGGCCCTTTAGGGAGTGAGAGGGGTGTGAAGTTGGCACTGAATCAATCTGTAGGATATTGGCAATGTCCTTGGGCTCAGTATATTTAATGCCATTCTGTTGTAGCTCAGAGCAGATCTGAGCATTGCCATTTAGATTCTTGGCATAGCTATAGAATGTCTTGTGGTTGTCTTTGGAATATTTGGCAATTTTATTTTCATAACTAGCTTTAGAGAATTTTATGAGGGATCTCAGCTTCTTACTGAGGCAGGTAAGGGAGTTTTTTGGGGTTCCTATTACATGATCGAAAATCCCTTTAGGTGAATACGAACATGTTGAACCGTATTGTGTGAAGTACGTAGACCCCAAACGTTCAAAACCGCAAATTTCAAAATGTCAATTTGTTTTGGTTGGCCCGTCTGTGGTATAGCTCTGTAAGGTAGCTGTGCGATAGATAGGACTTTAGTGTTAGGATTTGGGTTAAGGTAAGTGCATAGATAGGTAATGTATGTAAGAGTTAGTGTAGTGTTAGGTGTAGGGTTATTTTAAGTGTATGTATGTGTATTATTTATTTTGTTTAAGTGTATGTCTGTAGGGGATGTGTACAGTAGTTATGGACCTTAGGGTTTGGGAGGGGTTAAGGAGAGTGTATAGATACTTGTGTTTGTGGGGTTTAGTGTAGTGTTGGAGGTAGGGTTTTGGTGCTTTAGTCTAGGTTAGAAGTAGGGTTTGGTTGGTGTATGTATGTGGTTTATTTATTTTGTTTGGGTAGGTAGTATGTAGCAGGTGGTGGGGTTGGCCAACTATGACAGTTCAATATTTTTTTTTCACAGTTTAGTGCATTCGGGATTTTCGCAGTTCGCAGTATAGGGGTCGATGTTTCGGTATTTGTGCATAGGGATTTTTGCTGTGGTAATATAGACCCAGTTTTTTGCATCCTGGGATTTTCCTCTTTTCTGCAACAGTTTCTTCCTTTTGTTGTATAGTTTGTTTATGACAGAGGACCACCAGATTGGCTTCCTTTTTTTGAGGGAGAGCATCTTGGTTCTATTTGGGATGGCACGATTCATGCAAGAGTGGATGCACTCATACAGTGCTTTAGTGTAGGATTTTGCAGTCAAACTTTCAGTTCCTGTCTGCATGAGTGTTATGAAGTTTGTCACTTCTGACTTGAGTAGCATGAAGTTGGCTTTGGAGAAGTTTTTTACGGATGTTTCCTTACTGGGGGGTGGGGGTGGGGTGTGGATGTCAGAGGTGATTAGCTTATGGTCAGACCTAACCAACAAGGGGGTGACCACTGGTGTGGAGCATTGATTTCCCATGTTGTTAATGACCAGGTCCAGGATACTGGAGCCCCTGGTGGGACTATGGATTAGTTGATCCAGAGCGTTGGAATTTATAAATTCCAAGAACCGTTGGACAAAGGTGTTGGTATAGGAGTAGTTTTCCCAGTTAATGGCAGGGTAGTTGAAATCACCCAGTATTAGGGTGTTTGGTTGTATCTTAATATTTTTCAGTATGTTTAGAAAGGTGTAGTGAGAATCTTGGGGGATGGTGGGGGATCTGTAGCAAGCTACAATTTGGATTGCAGTCTTACCTAGTGTTAGATGCACCTGGAGAATTTTGGATGCATTGTGTTGGGCAACTAGCCTGGAGGTGTGAATATCCTTGGTGAATATGGACACTCCTCTACCTTTACTGTTTCGGTCCTGGTTTGGTGACTGAAAAGTGTGGTAAGAGTTGTAGCTTGGTATTGCAGGGGTGTTCTCTGGAGCCTTGAACCAGGTCTCAGTTACTGCACAGATATTGATGTTCTCCATTTTTAGGAGTGCCTCGAGAGAGTGCATTTTGAGGTTTAGACTTCTAGCATTGAGTAGCATTACCTTCAGATTTTGCATACCTGTACCTGTTATGGTGGTGGTTTTGTCCTTTGAGCCTTCCTAAAAAGGTACTATAGGGGTGGCAAGAGCCTTAGCCAGTAACCTGAATCCCAAGGGCGACAGGTGCAGACCATCTCTGGCAAAGCATCGTGGTTTGTCGATCATGTCATCCCAGGCAGACAGATACTGGATCCCCTTTGAATGACATCAGAAGCTTAGCCAATTGTTAAAGTCAATCATTTTGTCCTTATACTTATACCCAGCTTGGAGCTTTTATCCCCGGGCCTCTACTGAAAATGGACATGTATCCAGTTAGACTAGCTCGGTCAACAAATGTAAAATAAAATAAAATAAATAAAATACTGCGGCATCATTCTGGGTGAAGACAGGATGCTGCTCAGGACTAGGGTCATACCTTCCTGGGCCACATGATCCGAGAGCTCTTCCATGTCTCTTTTCATGTAGTCCAGGGAGGTATGTCTCAAGTCATTCACTCCAGCATGGACAATGACAGAGTCGTATTTGTACTTTTTGTGGAGTGACTTGAGTGCATGTGTTATGTGGTGGATCCTGGCACCCAACAGGCAGCTGACTGTAATTTTCTCCTTGTTCAGCCTGGTGAGTGGGACATCAGTGTGCCTGACTATAGAGTCACCTATGACTAAAGTGTTAGGTACGTTGTCTTGCCTTATGGGCTGTTGCTGGGTGGCACACTGGTGTTGTGAGCTATGTGACACTTTGGTTGTGATTGGTGTTTGTTTGTGTTTCAGCTTGGGAGGTCCTTGTTGCTTGGACAAGTTAATGTTAAGGGCCTCTGCATATGTGGGTTTAGTGTTGCTATGTGTGGGTGTTGGTGGTGAGGGTTTTGAAGGGCTTTGTGTTGAGGTGTAGTGCGGGTGTTAACCTTCTCCTCTTGATTGTCTAGCACAATCTTGGCTGAAGAGAGCTTTGCTTCCAGTTTGGCTATGTAAGTACATCTCTCGCAGGTTATAGTGTTGATGGTAGGAGGAGAAGGTTGTCTGTGTACATGAAGCAATTGCTGCATTGCCCCAGTATGCCCAGATTCACCAGGTGGACAGGAGAAATCACCAGAAGCTGACCATTGGACATGCCTGGTTGGATGCTTTTTTTTGCTTTTTTTTTTTTTTTGTAAAGTACAAAAGCTGTTTTCCTTTACCTTGGCAAGGTACTTTGCAATCATAGGCTGTTTAGTGCCTACAATTAATTTCTCTTTATTAACAAGGAGAGTTGAGTGCTTGTATCATTTTAAGGCTTCCTTGTGCTTTCCAGCAGGTTTTAGAGCAAGTGCTAGTCACAGGGACTCCAACCAGAATGAGTCAGGAATCAATGCAATCTCTTCCTACTCTCACCAGGATCAGAATATAAGCACAGATTCCAAGCTGTCATATATAAAGCAGTTATTAAGCTTTCTGGTAATCAGCAGTCTCCAGGAAATAATGTAACTGCACTCCTTCTCTCACCAGGAGAAAACAGAAGCACTAATCTCAAGATGACTACTGAGATGCAGAATGTGGGCTCTCCAATAACTGGTGGTCTTGCAATAGATGCTTAAAGGTAAGATGAAAAAAAATGGTTTATCCTAAACACTGCAGTGTGCACTAGAGGAATTAGATGTGAAAGTAGGTAACTTAAGTTTTACCTGTCTAAAAAGTTAAGTTTTAGTGGAGAGTCACTATTTTTAAAACAGCAAGATAGATTGAAAGGGGGTGGTCACTTTTGTATTCTGGTACTATGGAATACAGTAAGATGGCCAGTAAATTTAAATAGCTGAAGGGGAGTGATTTCACAAAATGATAATTTTGTGCTTACTCACACAAGTCAGTAAAAGCAGAGAGAAATGAGATATCTGGTCAAATTAACACAAGGGGCAGGCAACTAGAAAGACAGTGGTGTTAAAGAACACAACAGTAACTGTATAGGAGGGTGGGAAAAATTATTTCTGTCTGACTCACAAAAAACAGAGCTGTGGTCTCTTTTCAAGTTTTAATATGCAGTTAAAAGCAGAATATAAGTAAAACACAACCTCCCCCTATATACCTAAAATTAACTGCCGACTCCATAGCATACTCAGTCAGCATCTTGATCAACAGATCTATATCTAAATACAGAGTACCTGACATCTGGAAAATGTCCCATATTATCCCCATTCA
This sequence comes from Protopterus annectens, assembly GCF_019279795.1. Lineage (NCBI taxonomy): Eukaryota > Metazoa > Chordata > Ceratodontiformes > Protopteridae > Protopterus > Protopterus annectens. Next base: position 98,294,923 of record NC_056744.1, on the reverse strand, counting down.
CAGAGAGGGTAACTCCACTGAACTTACAAACTTTCGACTCATAGTTATACTTTCTCCCATCTCCGAAATAGTTGAAAAATGTATTCATCTTCAACTCATGAAATACTTACAGCAAAATAACCTCCTTACAAACACACAACATGGTTTTCTTTCAGGACACAGCACATCAACAGCCATCCTAGCCTTCAATGAATCTGTAAACAGAGCTAGAGACTAAGGTTGCTATGTGTCTGCTTTATTTCTTTACCTCTCAAAGACATTTGACACTCTGTAACACTCATCACTCTTAAATAGGCTCTCTAACTTAAGACTTATCCCTCCTATACTGCAATGGTTCCACAGTTACTTACACAATCAAAAACAAGCAGTTTAGTCCCTCAAGGATCCATCTTAGGTCCCCTACTTTTTAACATATTTACAAACAACATATGTTTGCCTTTACTAGTAGAACATTCATACAATATGCAGATGATTCCACAATAATCTGCATTTCTCCCATACTCCCCCAACTCCTCTCTGATATACAACAAACCTTTTTTGCTGTTGAATCCTGGCTCACTGACTGCCAGTTATTCATTACCCCCCCCCCCCCAAAAAAAAAGTAAGCTGCTTCTTTTCCAAACAAAATAAAACTGCACTAGTGATCTAAACTATTTCAAAATTCTGTCTCTGCTGATAATACCAGTATTAAAATACACACCAAGCTGCTAGGTGTTGTCATAGATGATCTCCATGGTCAGCAAAACATAAAGAAAACCCATCAGAAACTTGGCATACTCTACAAAAGCAAACACCCCCTAAACTATTTAACCAAAATTGCCATCCCCAAAACTTTCCTTCTGCCCTCCCTGCTTTATGGTGCATCTATACTTACCAACTTACAGAGCTCCAATAGATCCAAATTGGAACAGTACTATAATAAAGTGGCCAAGTTTGCCACCAACTCAAAAATTAGAACACACCACTGTATGTCACTAAAAAACTAAACTGGCTAGAATTGCTCAACCATCTAATATATGTCTGGCTACTAACACTCCACAACATGGTCTACAACCCCCTAGCCGTTCTAGCTCTAAATAGCATCATCAAGCCTTACAAACTAGGCAGAACAGTGAGGTCTGCAGATAAAGAGCTTCTCGCTGTCTTCAAACCCTCAAAGACAGCTGGACAAAGCTTATACTCTTACTATGTTGCAAAAGTATGGGACTCACTCCAACTACCTCTAAGAACTACTACCCCCCTACTAAACTTTACTAAAACAACACACGGACAACTCTTGGCCATGTCCAAGTACTGATCCAGGCTAATCTCCTCCCCAGAACAGGCCAGTCTCTCCTTTCTTGCTCTCTCTCTCTCTCTCCATCTCCTCTCCTGCAAACCTCTTACTTATATTTCCAGTAATATTGTTTTGTTTTTCTATTTTTAAAAATATCCAGTGATCCTCTTGTCACAATGTACCTATAACTTGCATTTCCTGTAACATTGTATTTCTCTGTTTTTATAAAGTTTATGCATATCAGTCTGTAACTGGAGCTTTTCTCCTCCAGTAATATTGTGTTTTCCTGTTTGTAAAAATATCCAGGGATCTCCTTATCACAATGTGCCTATAACTTGTATTTCTTGTAATATTGTATTTCTTTGTTTTATAAAGTTTGTACATATCACTCTATAACTGGAGCTTTTCTCCCCGGGCCTCTGCTGAAAATGGGTTCTTTCTGACACAGTCGGGGCTTCCCAGTAAACAAATGTCAAATAAATGAATAAAATCATATTCACAGATCTCTAACAAGGCAGTAAAAACATTAACACTTTATTATTTATTTATTTATTTGACATTTGTTAACCGAGTTGGTCTGGCTAGGCAAATGCCCTATTTCAGCAGAGACCTGAGGAGAAAAGCTCCATTACAGCAGTAATTTTTTTTTTACTTTACTTTACAATAAGAATGTTCCATTAAATGGCTTAAAAAATGTAATTTATATTTTCCATTGATGACTGAACTCTTGTTGCCATTAGGAGAAGGAGTAGAAACACATTGTGAGCACTTAAAGTGAAGGGTTTGAACTGTGTAGGAGTGGAACAAATTAACAGTGAGAAATGTTGGTCCTGGTGGTCGTTGGTGGAGAAAGGATGATATATGTTAAAAAACGAAAAGTCACTTAAGTTTCTGTGAATCCATATGCCTTACAATGAGAACTTTAAAAGCAAGGGTCATGCTTTTCAAAATATTCTGTTTAACAAAGATAGACTGTTTAAAGGAAGTAACAGGGCCTTAAAGAGGAAAGGTGTAATACAGAAACAATTAGTACACAGTGAGGAAGCAATTCACACCTCTCAACTGTCCCTGATTTTGCTGTTTCATATGTTTACCCTGTCCCTATACATTTTTGATTTCCTTGCAAATCACTCAGAATTACAGTCAATGATGTCAGACATAAGATTTGCATACTTCCCATTGTTCAGAAAGTGCATGCTGATGCAAAACCTGTTGTTTAATTAACTTTTTAAATGAATCAGAGTAATACTTAAAAACTGTCCCTCACTCTGGGCCTTTGTCCACCATTTTATGACCTTTCCCAGAATTCTTCTGCAAAGAAGTTAGGAATTATGATCATAATATAAGCTGTAACCAACTGTAAGCAGACGGATAAAATAAAGGTAAAGAAAATGGTTAGTTAGGATTTGATAAAACAGAATTCATTTATATATGGTTCTCCAAATTTTTTTTTGCTATAAAAATACAGAACAGTTATCATTTTCATGAGTTTTTCTCTTCAGAAGACCCTTGTGCAAACATCATCTTTATCAAACCACAGTTTACACAATTACATAGGTACACATACATTAATATAAAACAAACCACAGTAATATTTTTATTTTCATGCAGTGCACATTTTTTTCCATTTAACAATTACCATTCACTCCAACATCACATAAATACCTAATTTCCTGCATTCCCTTAAATTTTACTCCTTCTGAACACTAATATGCATGTATTGTTTCCACAAATTTCATTTATTTCACTGCAATTTGATCCTTCCCTTTTTCAAACATCCAGTCTCTAGTTCTTTTATCCCTTTTACAACATTTAGTACTTCAATTGCTGTTGGGTTAGATTTTCATTTTCTAGAAATTGTTTTATTAGTAGCTAATAACATTAAACTTAGTAAAATCTTATTATATCTAGGCAATTCAGATCCTATTAGCTCAGAAGAACAATGCCCTATGTTACATCTTTTTGCTCTCCCAACATTTCTGGCAAAGTACCGTGCAGTAAATGTTTAAAATCTGATTCCATAACACAAAAACATTTAGCATAACAACTTAGGCAGCAAAAATTAGAAAGAAGCAGAAGTTATCTGTGAAAGTGCTTATACATCTGTGGTTGAATAAAGAAGATGTTTTTACACTGGAACTACCTGCCATTTTTTGGACTACAAGTCTTTTACAAAAAATTAGAAAGAGCTGTTGCCAAACTTATGGCGCCTATGACAAAAAAATGAATAATAAAAAATAAATAAATAAATAACCATAGAGCCTATGGAGGTATTAGAGATAGTTAAGAAATTATATGAATATTTGTATAACACAGAGGAATGTGGAAACCAAGAAAAGGCATAAATGGAAATATTTATGGAAGACTTACTTATGCCAAGGTTGAAGGAAAATAAGGCTCAACAATTATTAGCTAAGACCGGAGGAGATTAAATAAAAACCGTGATGTATAATTAACCAACAGGGAAGTTGCTAGGAACAGGCAGCATTCCTGTTGAAGTTTGGAAGTGGGGAGAAGAAAGTGATAAATATCTGGAAGATTTTGCTTAGCAGTATTTTAAAACAGTGGGAATTGTCAACATATTGGAAGAAAACTATGGTAGCTGTATAAGCCAAAGAGGGCAAAGACTCTTGAGACCCTGCTTCATATATATTTCAGTTTTAATCCATGAGTAGTATATGTCTAAGAAAAAAAGAAAACAAGAAAATGTGTGCAAACAGGTAATGTTTTGCTAAAACAGGGACAAGTAGTAACCTTAAATACATGACACATTTATTTTGGAGAAAGTAACTTAAATAACCAAGTAGGAAACTAAGCAGGTTTGTAAAAATATTAACATGTTTAGCAGACAGTTATCATAGAAATAATTTTCAATTTATTAGATTTTTCCATCCATTTTGAATAACGGCTTCATGATGGCATACTTCAGTGAATCTTGTTTTAGACAAGTTTATTACATCTGCAAGAAAGGCCACCCTGTTAACTGTATGATGGAGAAAGAGGTAAAAGAACAAAAATTCTGTCAAAAATATTTTTTAAAAAATCGCCAGAGTGGAAATAAGATAGAAAGTCTATCTGTAGGATGAAGGGATGTGGGGAAAATAGCCTGAAAGCATGAGACATATGGAAGTTACAATCAGAATAATTAAATGTCCACATCACCCTCCACTGTGGTTTACCTTATCATACAGTTATTTTTCTCTCTCTGTGGTATTAGCTACATATACTTCAGTGCATTAGTGCCCTTCATTTTTTTACTTCTGTTTTTTCTCCCTGCCCAAGTCATGAAGATCTTCCCACATTTTATATTTAGATCTCATGGTGTTTTAGAAAGGAATTTGTTTCAGCTTTTATGACTTAGGGAAGAACATAGACTTTCTTTGGTTTTCTCTGATAGGCACTGCCCAGAGTATTTCATTGTGAGACATTATGCTGCTGTCAGTAAAGTGCTATAAAGCACCCATAACAGCTGAAAGTGATGATTTTTCTTCAAAGAGTTAGCATCTTTCAAACATTCCTCACCACAACATGTGAAAATGCATGGTTAGTGGGCGAAAGGTGAAACATGATTAAACTTGAAACTGTAACCACAGATTTCAATTTAATCAAGTGCAGTGATGTCTGCAATGTTTGTGGGTTATAGACCTTTGCTAATAATTTTCAGTTTATATTTCAAAATGTCATTTGATACTGCATAAAACCCACATGTAGCAGGAAAGATTTTTTACAACTAAAATGTATGGCATAGCTCATAATGTTATGTGTAACACTTGAGAGTTATGCTCAGAGTAACTGTATGACTCTCTGCATCTGAATTATTTATGGAATGACTTGATTCAGAACTTGATTCTAGAATATTTGCTACACACAGCATCCAGAGAAGACAAATTACCAATCAATGTGAAGCTAGTAGAACTGAAATAGAACACCATTATACTTCATGCACTGACATAATAGATTGTTTCTCCCCATGTCCTCTCCTCTCCCTTGTCTTATACAAGGCTTTGAGGACATTACAAAAAATTATAACACATCTGAATGGATCAGAAATTTGTACCAAGTCAGATATGGAGTGGGAAGAATTTTTTTCTTTGAATATCTGATTAGGTATATAGCATTCAGCTGTATGGATAATTTTGCTTTGGATAGGAGGCTGCTTAACAAGGGAGAAAGGTGGCACCAAAGCAGTACTACAGAGCCCCAATATAATGTAAGGGATCAGGGGACTGAAGAGGCTTAGCAGATAACAGACAGCTTTGCTATGGAGACACTTGCTATTGGCCAATGGAATTTCTAGGAATGGCCTGAAAAATAGCATAATATCCATGCTGAATGCAAGTATGCAATTTTTGCCTTCAAACCAGCCTAGATTTTCTAAAGTCAGGGATATATTATTCACAATACATGACATGTGATAGAAATTTCAGTATTAAGACTAGGGATGAGTTTTTCTGAAATACTATATTAACACACTTGTAAGTTATATGTCTGTTGCTTTTAGCCATGCAACTGCAAAAAAAAAAATAAATAAATAAAATACAAAAATACAGTATGAAATACAAAAAACAGCTTTCATATGCCTTATCACAATCTTACTCAAAGATTAATGAACAGAGTTAGGTTTGTTTGCCATTGGCCAAATGTATTAGATTAAAATATAATACTATACATAGCAAACTGATAAATTATTATGTAGATGAAACTGAAGACAGACTGCTGGGAAGAGTCTATGATAAACCAGTGCTAAAGAATGCAGGCAACATGATTCAAAACAGAGTCACCATCTGGGAATATCTCTTTAGGCATTGCTAGATAAAGCAATGTCAATCAAGAAATATTATTTTGTGTTATGAAGTATATAACCTTTTCTGAAATATCTGTACAAGTAATTGTGAAACACTACAAAATGTTGATGTCTGATAAGGACAATAATAAATTATTGTCCGGCAATCTTAAGTTTTCTTGTTCAAGTACCTTTAATGAAGGTGAACTTTTGTCATTTAAGGTACCCCTATGAGTGTAATGAATTCCAAATATGGATATTCAAATATTCAAGTTGTAGTATATGCAAACATGTTAGGAAATGTAATCAAGTAATATTGAATGGCAAGAAATTTAGAATAACAAAATGTCTTTCAAGATATATTAATATGGTAGCGTCTGCCATTAAATGCAATCATGCAAAAGAAGAATGGTTTATGGGGCAAATGAGAAGACAAGTGGAAACAGGAATACAGGAACATGTCTGTGAGGTTAAAATACAAATATTGCTAGTCCACAGGCAGTTCATGCCTTCGAACATCTCGGGGATATGTTTGATTTTTACATTTTTGATTTTATCATCTGAGTATTTACCTAGAGTCGGAGATAAGAACAGACACTGAAAGTTTTAAAAGCTTTTTTTCAATTTGAAAGTTGGTACTGTTCACCTAAGGGTATGAATCAAGATTTACCCCAACAACATTTAATATAAATACAATATGAGCATTTGATATAAATATAATGCTATATGTCAACACAATTATTTAGTACGTTTGTTATGTATATTTAGCTTAATATTTTTCACTGTTAATAAATTGCATAATGAAGAATGGTGCAAGTAAAAATTGTTTATTACTAATTTTAAGGACTTTGCATCTGTTAACACTAGTTTGGCCTCCCTGTAAAGGCATTTGCTGAAACACTACAAAGAATTAAAGTCCTTTCATTCACTTCCTGCTGAGTGCCAACTCCAGCAACTAAGTAAACAGGTAAAAAGTCAGCTAGAAACTGAAACTTTAAATATTTACAAAAGCCATGAAGTCTACCCACATTTTGGAGAAGATTTAAAATGCTGCAACCTTTATAGCAGCTTTATCATTTCTACAGGACCAAGTAATCTGGTGAAAACGTTTAAGAAGCCATTGACTCACAACACTGCCATTTTAGTTAAATGCAGGAGCACGTCATTTCATTTTTTAATATCTAGGCTCTGTTGTGTTATATTATAATGCAGACTGTATAGTAAGTTAAAGGTGAGTAGCCTAAAAATCAGTATGGCAAACCCTATCACAGCCATTTTGGGGTATAACAAATTAAAATGTAATAAATATGTAGGAGTAATTCAAATGCATTAGTATACAACAGGACATTCAAATATGAAAACTCCATTTGTCAATTGTAGGTGGAATTTTTATGTAAAGAGGATGCAAAACTTTTTAAAATATATTGAATAATAAGAAAAAGGCAGAGCATATATTATACTAAAATGGGCAACTGTATATATCCAGAACTGGCAATGACAAAAATGATTCTTAAGCAAACAAAGAGGAAAGTCTGAAAAGGGCTCGCCTAACCATATAAAGTAGAAAAGGTACATTTTTGCAATCAGCCTATTTGTCTTATATGACAACTTCTAAAATAATTAAAAATATATAAACAACTGAGCCTGGGGCAAGCATGTCACATAATTCTATTAAATTAAAAAGAAAAAGTTGGCTGGATGGCTCATACTTTTTTCAGCATATCATTAATAATGGCTTATCTAATTCTGCAGGTAGAATGTCCTTCTGTGCCACAAGTAATTCCAGTTTATCTAGTTATTTAAAAGATCTACCAGAGTTACAAAAAAAGCAAAAAAAAAGGCCTGCTGTTTTCCAACGAGGAGTGTGATATTCATTCTACTATGCCCTGCTAACACAGGCTGCTGAAGCAAAGGCATGCCTAGTGGTACATCAGGTCATGGTCATATAACAGATGTTTTATGAAGTGTGAGCAGAAGCATGTGTACATATTTGCAGGCATGTACACAACTGCATACATGCAAAGATACACACACACACACACACACACACACACACACACACACACACACACACACACACACACACACACACACTCACATCTGTTGTCCGGCACTTTTAGAATGAAAATGTTGCACCAAAACCAGGTCATGCTTCTCCTCAGGTTATACTGTTTGGGGAAGGTGAGTTAAGGGGCTAGGTGGTGCTTTGACAGAGCGAGTAGAGACAGGGGCCCAAGGGAACCAGAGAAAGAGGCAGCAGAGTTATAAGTATTTAATATCTTTGCAAAAATAATTTCAAAACATAAATCATTTGAAAGAACAGTTTGGCTTTACCGTGCTTACAAAATTGTTAAGGGTATCCCTCCTCATAATTTTGAGAGCTGTGAAGAAGTTTCTAACCGTATGAGAATATAAAATGTTGAAAAAGAAACAGTCATTAAAGGAAAGATCTTGAGTGTTTTAAATGCTGACAGCACCCGATAAAAGTACAAGTGTATTTTGTACTCAGCAAGGCACCAGAGCTTCAGGGCGAGGTTACTGTAAGCAAATCTTAACATTTGGGTTACTCACCAGTAAAGCTACATTCATGTGGGTATTATTTTTTTACTGATCCCGTTCTGCAAAGGCTAAGCTAGTATCATGCAGATGAAGGTGTTGGCATAGATTGCATGAGGTTCTCATAAGGAACAACTGACATGCACCTGCATGCATCAATTCTTCTGTGCATGGAAGTGTGCTTGTGATAGACAGTTGCAATGACATGCACTGTAAGCCACAGTCTGTCTTTACTAAGAAACATAACTAACACATAATCGAAATAACTAACAATGGGGATGGAATGAGTGCAGCTTTACTGCTACAGTGAGTTTTTCTTATACTTAAACACAAGAATAGAGGGAGTATGGCTTTACTGCTATTGTGACCTCTTCTAGAATTTCTGCTGTTATGCTGAAGTATTGTATAGAGTACAGCTTATAACTTAAAAGTGCTGAGGGAATGCATTGACAATAATAAAAAAGTGCTGCCACTAATGTGTTTTCAGTAGAAACATTGCTAAACATGTGTAGTGATAGCAGCAAATGTTGCAGAAGGAGCTGGAACAGAACTGCAAAGTGTTTTGTTGTGCCTGTCATTAACAAAAGGAAACAGTGGTACAGTCAGTTTGACAACATTTGTATGGTAACAAGTAAGCCATCCCTTCATAAAGGTGACAGATATGATCAGATTTTATTTGAGAATAAGTCCTTCTATTAAACAGTTCAACTGCCTGTGAACATTTAATTTGAGCAGTAAATGTTCTTCAACAATGCTGTAGTAAAGATAAAATACTGGTAATTCAACTATCTGGATCAGCTAGACAACAGACACCAGCTCTGGCAGAAAACTTCAGTGACATCCTGTCATGAAACGTTGGATGTGGTGGCTTACAAATTAAAGACCAGTCACTTCAGAGAGTCTCCTCCCTGAAGTGACTGACACCATATAAAGAGAGTTCTATGGAAAACTATTTTAAGACCAGTGAATCCACTGATTTAAATGGAGGCAAAGTTAACTTTCCCATCAGAAAGTTCAAGACTTAGGATATTTATATTTGTCTTCCTAGAGGTGATAAATGCAAAGCTCTTTCAAGTGAAGTTCAACTACTGACAGAAATTGCAGAAAGATGCACTTTTAACTGAATTGTAAGTTAGACAAGCTCAACAGAGATGGTTGAGGTAATCTAACAACCTTGAAAATGGGTAATTAAAATGATCTAATGCCTGTGTTTTGCCCATTTTGAACATTTTCTCCACTTTTGAATATATGATTTTCATAATGGATGGCCTCTTACCTTTATGTAGAATGTTCAGTATTCCTGATGAAAATATTGTTAGGCATCAATGTTTTATCCTCCAAGGTGAAAGACTGAATAACCTTAAGCTTACGTGAAAACCTTTGCCTTGACGCTGTGCTATGTGTTTTATATAGAAGAAGTTGGATACTTAATACCATAAGCCCAGAAAACCATGACTGCCTTGAAGCTATTAAAATCCGTCTTAGCCTATCGAATCTTTTATTTCAGAAGGACTTTCTGAATCACTGGAAATTATTAGAAGACATGCATCAGTTCTTATTCCAAGGAAATTCAAATTATCCAGTTTCTATGCACTATGGTGATGATGTAGGGAGCAAAGCACAAGAACAAGTGCCCTCAACATGGTAGAAAATACCTTTCCTTTTGGTATACCCTAGAGATTCACAATTTGATAAAAGGTTCCGTACTAGTGAAGTTTGTCTGCTGAGGTACCTGCCTATACATTCTGAGTGCCTGGAAGACACCATCAAGATCATTTTGTATTGGATTGCTCAGCTACAAATTAACATTGCTTCTCTAAAGAGTTGATAAGACAGTATCTGCCCTTGACCCGTGCTGTAACATATCATTGTAATATTGCTGCATTAATCTGAAAAGGACCAGACTGAAAATGTTTATGGAATGCCCTTGCAGTTCCTCTCATTTCCTGTATGTTGGTGTGAAGGAGTCATTCATGTGGAGAACATTATCCATGTACTTCAGATGTCTAAAGGAAACTCCCCAAACATAATCTGAGGCATCTGTTGTTAAATACTACTGTGGGATTTGAGGAAACAATTACACTCCTAATGGCACTTGTGTGGTTTCTGCCAACAAAGGAATTCCTTCATCACTGAATCCATTATTGGAATTGTGGTGTCTTGAGAATCAGTAGTTTGATTCCAGAAATCCCTTAATAACCAGTGAAGTTTCCTCATATGCAGTCTTATATGGGAACCACCAGAAAGCTGGATGGCTAACATGTTTACTAGAGTCTTGAAATATTGTTCTGTATGTCGGAGTTCCACTTTTAAGCTTTTTCTTTCCACTGGCCAATAGAAGTTTCCTATTCTTTAGTCTGCTTTTCATGCATCCTTACCAACTAATAGACCCTTGCACAGAGTGGAGGTGACTGTGCCTTCTCTTCCCACTCCATACTCACACCCTCTCTGGGTTATTACTTGTATAGATACTTCAGCTATTCCTCTCTTCTACCACTAACGCAGTTCCCCCATTAGTATTTTTCTCATGAAATACACTTTCTCTGCACATATTTAAACCCCCAACAATCCAATTCTAAGATAATTTAGCCATTACTCAAATATTCTACCTGCAATAATTACCCATCTGCCCAACCCTTGTTAACGTTATAAGCATTTATTACTAACCACAACTGCACACTCCAACAACTTAACAACCTAACCCACCCTGAAAATATATTTAAATAATTCTCAAACCCACATTACTCTTAGACTGCAACATCTCTCTATCATGTATCCTTTTTTATACCTGTAATTATAATTCTGCCCATATAAATTCTTTGTTTTTTTTTACCTGGCTCTGCATTAAATTCTTCATTCCTTTTACCCTAAATAAAGATTACAACCACTCACCTTATTTTTCTTCTGGTATTCCACATTCTACACTCCAAACACACTTTATATGCATTTTGTAGCACTAAATGTTGTCACCACCCACAGGGCCTCTTCATTCATTAATGCCAGCTATTGTTATCTACTTTAACAGGAATAACAGGTGAGAACTGTATGTTGCATTATGGGCTATGACAATGGCAGTTGCACACTGTGGTTATGATCTGGCAATAGTGACAGATGACAGGTGTTACTTATGTCTTTGCAGATATCAACCATATGTATTAGCTGTTGTTAGTGCAGTAGCATGATATGTTTTTTTTTATTTTTTGCTGTCCTACAGTCCTAGTACATCAGCATTCCATTCCATGTTTAGATTTACTTTTATTCTTTCAAACGCTGCATGAAATATTACCAAAGATCTGTTTTCACTAAAATATTTTTCCTCCAAACTAACCTACTTCAATAACAAGTGTAAATATTAATTTTCTCTGTGAAGGTAACAAAACCACTTAAATGAATACTATTGACTGATCACTAAAGTAAGATCTGTTTTTTCACAAATGCAGATGAGAGATTTTATTGTCTTTCCTTACATTTTCTTTACCTTAACATCTCTGTTGCACCTTTTCTCATAAACCTAAACCATCATTACTCTTTCAGCTTCACTCCAGCCTATTACATCTCGTCTCACCATAATATTCTATTTTAATCTCAGCTACCCCTTCATGTTCCTCTTCCACTATCCATTATTTTATCCCAAGCTCCTCATAAAATATACTACTCCATTCTTCAACTGACTCAAAACTGCCTACATCATTCCGTCACATTGTCCACACCTGCCGTAATTCTTTGCTTCCAGTCCAGCTACCTAATACCAAAATATTTCTCTTACTTTCTTGGCCCACTTACTCAACAGACCACCCATTTTTTTATTTTTGTGTGTTGTTTTCTGTTTTAGTATATCCTGAATTTTGACACTATGGTTGTTGATCTATTGGTATAGCTACTTGGAGTTTTTGGGGCTTCCTTTTAAATTTTTAGCTTTTTTTCAGCACTTTCATTTAACTTGAACATGTAGTGCATATTTACAATTATTTAATTCTTAATTTGTCGTTATTTAGTGTTACTTCTTGTTGGTACTTAGTGTGCACTTGTACAGATAATGTGTCACTTTGCAATACCATGTATCCTTTTATGTACTATTTAATGTTATGCTTCAACTGCATTTTGCAAACAGATTATGTCAACACTTAAATTGAAGGTAAAGTTGAAGATGTAATCTGGCACTTTTTCAACATTAGTCAACCTATTACAGTCAGTCATCCTTTTACATATCCAACTAACTCTTCTAACAAAGTTGGAAGGACAGCAAACCTAACTCTAGTTCTATTTTCTTAATTCTGTACCTATGTAACATCCTCATTTCCCAAATTCTGAACATATAAATAATAAAATCACATATCTGCACAGATGCTTAGCTGCACCAATGTAATGCTGATGTGACATGCCTTAAGGAGTATTATCTCCTCTCCACTTTCTCAGCCAACTCCTTCTATAACCATAAGAGTGACTATCCTGGTGAAGCAATTGGAGAAGGTGCTATGCTTGTAATCAGATAATATTTGTTATTTCTTCCAGTTACTTTCTTCAGCTCAGAGTAAGACATTGACTCCCAATGGGTTTTTGCCAGAGTTACTTTTGGGAGTAACACTAATCTCTCTCTCTCTCTCTCTCTTTGTCCTCAGGCTAGCAATCACATCCCACTTCTACATATATTCTTAACTCCTTCCCTGACAGCCCCCTGTGTTGGTCTGCTAAAGTAATTTCATTCTGTCCATGAACATAGTGTCAAATGGCTTGACCTAGCTCATAAGAAAATACTGAAAATTACTTCATCATAAAATTTGCCTCATCTCGTACTTATTGTCACCCACCTAAACCCTTTATATTCTGAAGATTAATTGCTTGAACTTATATACTTCACCATATCATTACCATCATACCTTTGCTTTCCCCCCCTCTTCATCAGTAGCCATTGTTTCTTCTTTTCCTTATTGTCTATCTAAAAACAAACCTCTCCCCAGTAATGCTTACATAACTCCTCTAATTTTCCCCTATAATGCTTACATAACAACCAGTTTCTATTCACAAAGATGATCCGCTAATAGAAAGAATTCAGCTTCTTAAGTGGAGGCTGCTATACACTGTAAACAACCTTGAGGATGGCCTCAGTCTCTTGTACATCACTCTCAGTGCTATTCAAATATCCCTATGTGCCTTCAAAACACACTGTCTTACAAGCAGTCACTATCCCTAGCTCATCAACGATCTGAAAACAAAACAGAAAGAAAAGTCTCCTTTGGCACAGACAGAAGGTCCTAAGTGACCTCTCCCTATACTGTCACTTTAAAACTACCCACAAAAATATTAAGTGTCATGAAAAGTGCAAAATATAACTGCTGTAAATCACACCAATGTTCTCAAATTGAATCTTATTAGAAATAAAACAATTGTGAGTCACTTGAAGATACAAAGATTTACCCTAGGAAAAATATCAATGACATGTCTCTTACAGTGTGAGAAAGCAGCTTAGTAGCAAACTATTTTGGCACCCATTATATTATTTCCCTTATTGCCTATATTTTCTAACCCTCTATTTCCCAAGCACCTCATTTAATCTGGTAGTTCCCCTCTGTTCTCTTCCTCCCTAACAATTTTACTTTAAAAAAATCTAAACAATCTCTACACCTTGTGTCCTCTTCAAAAATCCAAGCTAATAATACAGTTTTTACTTCTGACTCTAGTCCTCTTTTTAAATAAATCAACTTCATATGTTGAACACCTTCTGAAATACATATTCAATCTTTCCTCTGTACTAGAATCACTCTGTTAGAGAGGAAATATGCTTTAATAATCTCTCTAACCAAAAACTAGCAAACTCAACCTTTCAGAAAAATGCACACTTGTAAATGTTTCATTTCTCAAACCCATGATTACACTTATCAAGGGTATCAGAACTTGTCAGAGATTTGGGATGCATCACTAAGCTTAAAAGGGCCCTTGTGGTCATTAGCCTAGTAAAATCTGTGAACATATGAACCTATGAATCTATGAACTAATTTCTATTATTTTTTCACTTACTAAATGTAATGATGTGAGTTTTGTAAAGAATTCTATGTCATTTGTATATCAAACTAATTTGTGCAAGTGCTTGTGTTGAAAATGTATTTGTAAAGCTGCTTGTGTTAAAAATGTACCAACAGTGGGTCCTGCTGGACAGAAAAGAAATATACCTGTATGTCAGATTGTATTGTAACTGTTGAAATGAATATATTGTAATGGAGGATACTGGAAGAGAAGAGGTTAATCTCAGTCCAACAAAACCTACTGCAAACAGCACTAAGAGGAAGAGGAATACTATAACTTCAAAACCGGGCAACTTTAAAAACTTTATTCAAACAAATGCCATAAAATCAACTTTTGAAAGATCCTTCAACAAAAGAGCTGTATGGAACTCCATCAGACATTAGAACCCTTCCGACTTTATCTGTCTTTAGCAAAGAACTTCACAGCCACCTAGACAACAACGTACAGTGGAGACAGACATTCCATGAATCTACATCAGCCCCCTTATACTCCTTATTTTCTTCTCTCTAAACACTTGCCCTTCTTGCATCCTTAAGCCGCTTTTCCTCCTTATTCACTCACTTCTCACTCCATCCCCTTCCCATCTGTAATATTCTGTCTCCTCTTTCTATAGCTGTACCACTACTCTGTTAATTTCTTTATACATTATTTCTTGTTCTTACACATCCAGTCCTTGTACATTGTATATATTTATTTTATTTTCCATTTACTTATTTGTTTTACATTTGTTTACCGAGAGAGTCCGACTAAGCCATAAATGTCCCATTTTCAGAGGAGGCCCGGGGAGAAAAGCTCCATTTCAAAGAATTAATTAATTTACAAGAGTAATACATAGTATATATTTTGTAGCTTTGAAGAGGAGAAATTTAGTAATAAATATTTTAAAAAATTGGCATAAGTAGAACACAGTATGAATTATAAAGCTGAGGTGAGGAGAAATTATGTCCTACAAATAATATAACAAAGATATTAGATATTAGATACAACAATACTATTAAAAGAACATGGAGATAATGAGAAAAAATAAAAATGGGAAAGAATAGAAAGGGATTGATAGACCAGATGAGCCATGGAATTGAGAAGGATGGGTGAGAAAAAGCAAGCCATAGGTGTAGACACAGGCGTAAGCCTACTGTAGTTTAGTACTGTAGAACAGCTGTAGTAAAAATAGACTGGATAAAAAAGTGGGACAATGAAATAGTAATGAGGAAGCTTGCAGCTAATAGAGAGGATAAAAAGGGGGGTCTGGAAAGGTACAGTGGGTAAGATTGAAAAAAGAGTGGGGAGTAGGTGAAAAGTTAGTAAAGAATTCATAAGGGCTAATGAGAGAGAATGAGGGTCAAAAGTGGAAGCTAGGACAGTAAGGATAGATCATCCAGGATTGGCACAGGAGCACAGCACATTTTTCAGCAGCATGTGTTTTATCACTATATCACCTCTTAGTGCTCCATGGAATCTATATTTCATATGTACCAAGCTTACTTCCCCTTAGTAAAATTTATATCAGCATGTCCTTTATCAATTTTTCATAATTCATGCTTTCGTTATTGCTCTCAGTATGTGTCTCAAACGTGTAGCTGGAGTTTGCAAAAGATTCAGTTATAACCCTATTCAATAATACTATGTAAAACTTGACACTGTATAATAACGCTAATGTAAACTGCACATATCTGTGTAAGTGATGTTAACTGTATATATTTCATTTGCATGTATTTTCAAACACTAAATTTCCATTTTTTTTCTATTTTTCACTCAAACTGATATTTCATCTACTTTTTCTGGTTCAGATCACTGCTGAAAAGGGTCATAGTACCATCCCACCTGCCAGGTTAAGAAACGTAAATAAATGAAATAGCTAGGAATATAAAATCTCTTCATGAATAGCCTCGTTTCTAGAAAGATGGATGGATGGATAGATACATGGATAGATGGACAGATAGAGAGATACATACATACATACATACATACATACATACATACATGCAATCATGCATACATACATACATACATAGAATGCCTTGTCTTGTCTACATTCCTAGGAAATATTACTGTTTGTTTTGGTTTTAGACTTGATTCCTTGTAGTTTATAGTTATGCCTAAGGACTGAAAAATAAATCATATTATGACTCTAAAATGCTGCTGCAAGTTTCTGCATTAGGGTCATGAGACAATTATCCAGACAAATAAATACTGTCATTTGTTAACTCTCCAAAACGTAACCACTGAAGCTAAAGATTTTGTAAACACTACTGAAGTTGTTATACATCACATTAGAGAGTGACAAATGTGAAGTAAAAAAATCTACTACTTGTCATACCTTTCAAATTAAACCAACTTTACAGAATGTCACTGATTTTGCCTCATACGTTTACTTTGTTCCTTGCAAAATTTCAGATTTTCTGGTAAATTGCTGAAGATTACAGTCTGTCAGCAATATCACACATTAGTTTTTCATACTTCTTATTGTTCAGAAAATGCAAGCAAATGCAAAACCTGTTCTATTATTAGCTGTTTAAGTTTAGAAATCAAACCTGATTTTGGGCTGTTTTAACCCCCATTATTCCTGGTTTTGTCCAGAACGTTTGAGTAAAGAAGTTGAGCGGTATGCTTGAAATCCCAGCTGTTTCCTATAAGAAGTCTCACAGGGATATGAATGTTGCAGTATACATGCATTTGAGTGAATGGCCAATGTCTGAACACGAGCGTGTTGAAAGCAGAATCCCAAGATCACAAAATGTCGAATCTGCAGATGCCAAACCCGGGATTACCGAACGCCGGCCAGGCTACTATTCCCCCGTCTCGAGCCATGGTAGCACTTGTTGCGATGGTTGCACAATTGGGAATTTCGAGTTCGACATTGTGCACAACATTACGTGTGTTCATGTCTATGAGTTTCGACATTTTGGTTCGGAATTATGATGGATCGATATTCGGTCGTGCAACCAAATGCATGTATTACGAAAATTACATAATTTGTGTCTGATGTTGCTAAAAACAAGGTCTAATCA
This sequence comes from Protopterus annectens, assembly GCF_019279795.1. Lineage (NCBI taxonomy): Eukaryota > Metazoa > Chordata > Ceratodontiformes > Protopteridae > Protopterus > Protopterus annectens. The sequence continues at coordinate 98,277,279 of NC_056744.1, read as the reverse complement.
ATGATGGGGAGTATACTCTTTTAGTCACCTTTCTGAACTTCATTGTGTTAATGGAATTGCTTAGACTGTGTAGGTCTAGTGCAGGTCTCCATGTTTTATACTTTTGGAGAACTTAAAACAGTCTGGAATGGAAAGCTGTTCCCTTCTTGTAGTACAAGGCTTCCTGTATTACCTCTGTCTTCTTTTAAACATAATGAAATGTCTACTTGATACAATGAAATTTGTGGGAGTGGTGTAGAATGCATGTAATTCGGAAATGCTGTAAATATTTTTTAAATAGCTTGTTGAAAAAAACTTATGAGGTTTTATACGCCCACATTGTGACATACGACTGAAAACTAGCTTCACAAGGGAAGAGGTTGCTGTTAGATTATTGTTGCAGTTACCAGAATCTTCTTTGAGGTTGCTGTGGCTTTCTCTGAAGTGAAGTATGAGATTAAGAAACTTGCTTTTGCTCACAGTATTTTTGTTGAACTGTAGTTTTCTATAAAAAGATTCTCCTGTTGGCATGGACATATTGAGAGAAAGATGTCTGGGGTGGCTGCTTTACTGGTGCCTATATTTTGCTTTTCCCTCCCTAAATCTATTGATATTTCAATAGCTGGCTCATAAAATAACGATCAAGTGCTTACAGGGGCAGGTAATAACTGAGTCTTTACTTCCATGGGATAAAACTCCATTCTATGACATGCACAGCTTGTTTATTCAGCTTGGGTTGATGAACTTCTGGGTACCACATCAACTGTATCATATGCAGAACAGCATATGCACCTCCATTCAATCTGATATAGAAGCAGACTTCTCCAGTGTATCTTTTATCCCACTTTCAAAAATAAATGGATATTTTCCTTTAACATAAAAACTAAACTTTAATAAGTCATCATGCATGACTATTAGTTTAGGGTTCTAATGGAAATGTTAACAGAAGTGGATGCCTTCATTCAAACAGCTATCAAAGATTCTTTTCTTCTAGTCTTGACTGAACTCCTTAAAACTGTAGAGGATTAGCCTTAAGGATGTTTTACTAATCCGGTCATTAATGGGAGCTTTGGAAAGCCTGTTTGTTTTTTCAGAGCTGGAGCCTATGCATTTGCATGCTGAGATTTTAAGTGAGATATACATTTTAAAGTATGAGGTAAAGATAGACTGTTTTGACTTGTTTCATTCTTGCAGTCATACAGTTTCTCCTCTCATGTTTAAAATGAGAGTACAGGTCAATACCATCTGAATCTGGGCCCTTAAGGAATTCCATCTGTTGTCTGTACACATATTCATTGCTGTCAAAAAACAGGGGGAATGAGGTCTATTTACCATCCCCTAACAATACAACATGTAAAAGTCTTGCTTGATCTGCAACAGTGAACCCATATAGGTCCCATGTCAGTGATGGTAATACTTACTGGAATTTTACCATCTCCTACACTATACTGAAGTAATCCTTTGCAAACATCTGTAGTCCAGTACTAGTAGAAAAACAGGTTACACTGAAGGAAAGGTGAAAGGTACTGAAAAGGTAGTAACAGTCTTACATCTTTCAAAAATAATGTAGATGTCTGACCATCTTTACAATCAAGAATTATGTGTATTTCTCTGATGTGGACAGATCTTGTACTTGGAGAATCATTTTATGTGGCTCTAATGGTATTAACATCCAGGCTGGCAGTTTTATTTAATAAAAAGCCTGGATTTGCATCAGTACTGCTTCTTATGCACCTTAAGAACCAGATTTTGTGGCCAAGAAGTAGGAGCTATTATGAAAAAAGTCACTTCTACTGTAAAGTTTGAGGACTGCATTTTTTATGTTATCTGGCACTGTGTTCTTTTCAACCACTCTTTCATCTGATTCCTCTTTTCCTTCGGTTTTCAGTGTAAATGGATTGAGGACTGCATTTTTTATGTTCTCTGGCACTGTGTTCTTTTCACCCACTCTTTCATCTGATTCCTCTTTTCCCTCGGTTTTCAGTGTAAACGGACTAACATAGTAGTATCCTCTTTTTTCTCTTGCGAGACTTGCTGCAGTATTTATAACTTTTTTCTGTCAACCACCTCAGTCTAGCATACCGTCCATCAGGTTACAAGCAAACTTAATATGGACTGCTACTGGTGGGTAAATAGAACACTAAATACTGGAGATGTCCATTGAAAGTCTAAGGATTTTAACTTCGATTCTTGGAACAGTGAGAATTTAAGTGAGAATAAGGGAACTATATATATATATATTTTTTGAGTTTATGGTATGTTGAAGTCTTCTTCTTACTCGGAGGTACTACAGTCTCATGTTTAGCATATAAACAAGAATATATAACTTGTATCTTGGAATTCAAAACACTTCAAGTGTGTCAAAATCACACTAATTTTCAAAATGTCAGGACTCACAGTGTTGGGTTCTTGCACTACCAATAAAGGGACAACTTCCAGGTTTCGCTGGTGTATATAATGATGAGGGCAGCGAAGGCTGTTATGCTGTGTAAAGTTTCAGCTTTTATGTTTTTTTGGTAAAGTGATATGATGTTAGTATTATTGCTACAGCAGGATATGATGCTGGTTCATTATATATACTGGAATTAATATTTGAGAGAATTGTACAATGTGGAAAGTATTATGCTTTGTATGCTGAGTGGGCCATGAAAAATAATTTGCACAAATAATACTGTATATTTTATTTTACTAGGACCAACCTCTGCAGGAATCCACATTAATAAAGTAAACAGCCTTTGGGCAAGAGTAAATGTCCATCGTCTGCTTGCCCAGCTCTAGGAAATGAGTGGATGCCTTGTCCTTACATGCATACATACATACAAATATTCCCAGTACAGGCATCAATCCCCTTCTAGCCTGCCAATATACCAAAATAGAAGTTATGTAGTCAACATAACCTTCCATCTGTGTTCATTTTCATTCTTCCTCAGCAATTGGGTTTGCATCCAACTTGGCTGTTTTTTACAGCTCGTGGCCACTAGAAATCTCATGCTCCTCCCTTACTCATAATACTCTAACCCCTAACATACCTCAGATCTTGTTTGTTGGCTTATAGTTTTAGAAGGAATATTAGCACCCAGGTAAGAGAGGCCAATATCTGGAACTCAATAGCAGAAATATTGGTTCCTGTGTTACCTCTCGTTTTTTCAGAATATATTGGTGCAAAAGTAGGGGGTTGGTGGGAGGGGATTTGAAGAAGAATGAAAATGGACAACACAGATGGAATGTCATGGTGAATATATAAATGTATTATCTGATGCTGTCCATTTTCATTCATTCCTTAACAACTGGGGCAGAGTCTCCAGTTACATGATATCCAGGGAGGACACTAAGGAGGAATATTCCTGAGAATTGTTGATCCAAATGCTGCTCTTCCCCTCAAGACCAATTTGTAATGAGTAATAAAAGTATAAGGCTTAACCACAGATATAGCGTCCATGGAAGCCTTGGATAAAAATACTGATGATGTTGCCATGGACCTGATTGAATGAGCTCTCAAAGGTTTCGGAAAGGACAGGCCCAATTTGTTATAAACAAAAGATATACCATCAGTCAACCATCTTGCTAAAGTTACTTTTGTAACTGACTTGCCTAATTTAGATTCCACAAGGGAACAAACAATTGATCTGTTTTTCTGAAATTCTTTGTTCTATGTAAATAAAAACATAATTGTCTGTGAAGCCCAGTAAATGTAACATGTATTCACCTTTGTCTGTGAAATTTGGAAAGAAAACTGAAGATCAATAGACTGATTGATGTTAGATTCTGACACCATCATAGTAAGAAAGGAATGATTGCTTTGCAGTGCTACACTTCCTTTTTTGGGCCTTTGTCCCCCCATTAATTAAGGCTATGTCCAGATTTCTTGCGCTAAGAGGTTGAGAGCTATGACACACACAAACACACACACACACACACACACACACACACACACACACACACACACACACACACATATTCACCCTGTCACTGTGATAAGACCACGCAGTCAGTGAGCACCACTAACAATTTCACTGCCAGTGATTGTTGCAAAGGATACAATACTATCAGCAGCCAACCCCCCCCCCAAAAAAAAAGCAATGTTTTTAATTAAAATTGTAGAAATCCTCTGTCAGGGAAATACCTGGCATATACTGTTGATGTGTTTAAATTTCTGATGCATAAGTAAAGATGCCGATGAAATGAGTTTAAATTGGTAGGGACATAATAGGAGAGTATTATGTACACATAGGAAGCTATAAACAGAGATTGGCATTTAATGTACACTGAAATCAGAGAAAGGGCTACAACTAATAAGCGTAACACAGTTGTATAACTGAGGTCACATAGGAACGTGTTCCAAAGTCTAGGAACTTTTTCACTTAGAAACACTAACAACTAGGTACTTCCAGAGATTATGGGGACAAAACTAAAAAAGTGTGAAAGTATTGGTAACAATAATTATTTGCCAGTTGGGACCAAAATATACAAGATGCTAAAGTGATCAGAATGAGTAAAGAGAAGCAAGATTGTACCAATAAGGGTTGCACAGCAGTGTTCTAATTAAGCATAAATGACTAGTCACAAAATGGAGCAACGACTGCTCATTGAGGAACATTGGAACAGTGAGTTTAATCAATCACAAATCAGATTCTCATACTGAACCTTGCTAGGGGAACTAGAATTATTGCCGCAGATACTGATCTTGAGGCTTGTAGAATTAATTGGGCTGAAAGAGAAGAATTTTGATTTATCTTTTTGCCTTAAAACTGGATAGTCTGATCCCTTGGAAAAGGAAGGGGGGCTGTCACTGATATTGTATTGAATAAGGCTCCTATGAACTCTTAACATTTGAGAAGGTTCTAACTGAGATTTGTTGAGGTTGATGGTAATTCTCAGAAGAAAGCAAGTCTGGAGTACATAATCTCAAGCTCTTTTCAGTAGATGCCTGGTTGGACTGGTTATGAGCCAGTCATCCAAGTATGGAAGCACCCAGAATCCCTGCAGCCTCAAGTGAGCTGCTACTACTGCCATGCATTCGGTGAAAACCCTGGAGGCTGTAGTGAGGCCAAAGGGCAGTGCCTCATATTTTTAGTCTATTCCTCATAAAATATGTAGTTCTGCTCTGAACTGGTAATGATTGGCTACCAGTGGGAAGCGTAGATAACTTCTGGGTTGCCTGTTCATTTTTATGTGATAGTACACATCCTGAAGGCCTATTGAGTACATCCAATCATCCTTGTGCAGGAAAGGCATAATGGACTGAACCGTGACCATCCAGAACTTGGTGCACTGGACTGACTTGTTCAAAAAGCTGAGATCCAAAATTAGTCCCCAGTCCCCCGTTTTTTTTTTTGGCACTAAAAAGAATCTTGAGTAAGTTCTGGATTCAATCTGGTCTGGGGGTACCTCTTGGATGAATCTTTTTTTCTAGCAGCTTTTTTACATCTAGAGCTGCTGTAGTCCTCTGACAGGGTGGAACATCAGGAATTTTGTTTAATGCTGGTAGGACAGGTAGAGAAAAGGGAATTATGTAACCTCTGGAAATAATCCTCAGAATCCACGTATCTTTTGTAATATCTAGCCAGGCTCTCTGTTGCAGGGATAACCAACCCCTGACTGCCTCCAAAGGTGGACAATCAGGTCTTCTTTCAACAGCGATGATATAGTCTGTCAGAAAAAGAATCTCTAGATCCCTGGTTCTGTGGGCCTCCTCTGCTGCGTGGGTGGTATCTTCCATTTGAGTTCCCCCCTCTGCCCCTGGGGCAACTATCTCCACATGGATCTTGGAAAGGATCCTGGGACTTTTTGAACCACATTTTTTGACCCCATCATTGATTCCTATAAAAGATTCTTTGAGGGGTCAAAAATGTATGCCCACTGCAGAGAAGGTCTTACCAACTTGCTCACACGTGTAGAGTATGTCCTTTTCCTTAGGACTGACCAAAGAGCTTCCATCAAAAGGTGCATTAATGAAAGAGGATTTGAAGGTCTCCACAAAATCACACAGGTGCATCCAGACATGCCTCCTAATAGCCTGAACCCGCCACCTTTGAGGTACCTTCAGCTGTGTGTGAAATGAGTTTCATGGATCAATTAGTGATTGACTGTAGGGTATCCAACTATGAAGCAATAGAGTCCATACAACTAGCAACAATAAGAAAATCAAGACCACTGGTTCAGACCCAAAACTATTTATTATGAAGCAATAGAGTTCTGAGCCTCAGAAGTACTGGTCCCAGTGTGGGATTTGGAGAGTTTTTTAATCAACTCCCGCTGCAATCTAGTGAAGTTTGCCAAATAATTCAGCAACCTAAGTGCAAAGGTCATTGAAGCATATAAATTCTTCCCAAATCTGTCCAATGGCCTTGACTCCCTGTTAGGGGGATGGACAGAAGAACTCTGTTCCTCAAGTTCTTTCTTCATGGCCACTGCCAAAACCATGGCATCTACTGGTACTCCCTTGCTCCAAAATGCTCATCCTTTTGGTGGTGCCAAAATTCTGTCTGGTCTTTTTGGGGATCAGCACAAAAGTGTCTGGTTCCTTGCATGCCTGCCTAGAGATCAAATTGAGCTGGTCAGCAGGCGGAGTTACCTAGGAGGCAAATGGGCCACACCCAGAGGCTTCCAGGAATGCAGATTCCTCTTGGGAAGGGTTATCGGTAGACCAACCACTCCTTTGCTTTAGGATTTCCAGGATATCCACAAAGGAGATGTCATTAGGTGGTGATCTTGGGGACCCTTCCCCCTAATCAAAATCAGTATCTTCAGTGACCGATTCTTGAGGAGAGTCTAAGTTTCTCCTCTTGCACTTTCTCTTCTTAGGGACTTCTTCAGTGGGATAGGGATGTTCCAGAGAAGAATCGGAGGAAATGAGAATACCCTACTTGGTAGCCTGGGGACTTCGGGTTGGCTGTCTCTGCAGAGTAGAGCGATGAGGCTCAAGGCACAGAGACATACGGGATCCACAGGGGAGATCCAAGGAGGGAGGAACCGTCCATCCTGCAGAAGCAAAATGCACTCTCTCCACTACTTCAAAAGCAGAGTGTCATAGAGAGAAGGAGGCTGATGGAGCTGAGAAGCATGCTTCTGGACCATTTGCTCCTGCTGACTCAAGGGCAGTCTGCCCGAGGCAGTGGCCAGAGCTGAGCTGTCCAATGCTGAGGCTCCAATGGGCAGAAATTGCTAAAACAACTTCAGAGTTGACTCTAATGCCTCAAACCCAACAGGGGCACTTCAGCTCCAATCATTGTCTGGCTATGAAATGCTTGGAGCCATTGTACTCAAAGAATGTATATACTGACAGGCTAGTAGCACAGTTTTCTTGCTCTGGTACTCTATTTCTATTTCCAACAGGAAATGGTATTTTTATAATATCCTAAACCAATTTTTTGAACAAAATCAGTTACCTGATATTACATAGAAGAATATTATCTTAACAAGCTTCTAAATGTTTGAATGTTGTCCTGTCAAATTATTCATTTGAAAGGTCTGTACCAGTACCTGTGAAATGAGTCATTCAAAGACAATCCTTCAGGACCTGCCTTTAAAGAAAGAACTCCAATCTGTTCTTTCTAACATACAAGAACTTTCTTTAAAAATGGATAACAAACTTGACAGCTTTAAAGAAAAGTGTACCAGACAGATGGAACAGATATAAGAGATTTTAAAACAACAGTAAACACAGATATCTGGAATGGGAGATTCCCTTAATGACATAGAAGGGAGAGTATCCGAAGATGAAAACAACATTGAATTTCTACTGAGACAGAATACCTTATTTGTTTGTTTGTTTGTGTCTTTCAGCTTTTCCTAGTTAGGGGTCGCCACAGCGGAACTCCGGTCCGCTAATGATTGGTAGTTGATTTTTACATGCCGAGTTACCAGCTCTAACACACAACCTTCAATGAAGGTATGCTCATTCACGCATGTCTCCACACAGAGGACGCTCTAGCTGTGAATCGAACCAGACAGCGTCTTACTGTGAGGCGACAACGCTACCGCAGCACCACTACCACAGACTAGACAGAATACCTTATTAATAAACAAAATTGATGACTTGGAGAACAGACCCAGGAGAAATCACATTCAAATTTTTGGACTGCTTGAAAAAAATAGAAGGAGAAAATATGGTCAACTTCCTTACTGCCTGTCTTCCTAAGACTGAGTTTATCTGAAGCTATGTTGTATGGCATAGAAAAAGCACACAGGTCTCTAGTTTCTACTTCATCAAAAGCTATTGTTTCACCAAGATCAGTTATTGTTAAGTTCTTCTCATCTCAAGACAAGGAGCTAATACTTAAAACAGTCTGGTCCAAATCTCCTATTAAATTGGATCACAAACGAATAAGATTTGATAATGACAATTTCAATCCTGTGAGGACCAAAAGTAAAAGCTTTTTGCCTCTTATAAAATACCTTAAGAAAAGACAATTTAAGGGGCATTTGCGATTTCTTCCAGGCTCAAAATATTCCTTTTGGATGAAATTAGACACTTTGAAGACCCAAACTCTGCACTGTCATTTTTAAAAACAAAAAGAATGTTAGACCAAACTGAAGATATGGCCTGGAACAATAGTACTTTGGAGAGACAAGCAGAAGTAACTACCTGGAAATCCAAGGCGAAGAAAAAGAAACTAAAGGACAAATGAATATTAGCTTTAGTATGACATTGATGTTAACTGTTTTAATAACAAAATTCTTTTCCATGACAAAGTTTACCAATTCAGTTACTGGAAATATAGGTGACAGGAAGGAAACAAGGATTCACTTCTCTGTAAGGTAAACAAAAGTCACTTTTTCTTTTCCTATATGCATTGCCAAGCTAATATCCTATATTTTATTATCCGTATTAAAAATATGCCTTAGCTTAATAAGTATTAAGAAATTAATTCTTTAACTAATAATAACCTTTCTTTACATATATATTCTTTTTTCCTTTCTTCATATATGTGCCACATAAGTCCTAAAGTGATAACATAACATAATGGCAAGTTGCTCACAGTACATTAAATAAGTGTGTTGTGAATGGACTGAATGTTTATGGTATTTTTAACTTTTAACTCTTAATTCACGTCATGGTTGATTGGAATATGTGAGGTGCTGTATGTATGAGATTTGGATGTGCTTTAATAGATATCAGACTGGTACGCTGTTTATGAGTGCTTCTTTACTAATATAATGATAAAATGGTGGGTGTATGCAATGTGTATGAAGTTTTCTTTTTTCCCCCCTATTTTTTCTTTCTTATATATTCTTATCTGTTATGTTTGGTACTGGTTTATTCATTGGGGAGGGGTTAAGAGAGGAGAAATACAGTGGCAAAGACAATTTCTGTGTTTTAACACTGGGGTTTCACTTTGAAACCTGTCAGTTATTCTTTATTCTCTCCTTCCCTGCTAGGGTAGATATACCAAAAAAAGAGAGAAAGAAAGAGAGAGAGAGATAGTGTACCAAATAATTATGACAAAAAATACAATGATAATAAGAAGTGTTACAGCATATATTCTTAAATAGCAGGTAGCAGGTTGGTTTTAACTACTTATGCAGCCTTCTTTCTCAGTGTAACATGATTGAAAGTTGTTTACTGACAGTGGTATTTCCCTCTCACAGACCAGGTTCTAATAAAATGTTTCTTTCCTGCCCTTTTCTATCAGGAGACAATTTATACAGAGTTCTTTTTGTGTGTGGTATGTGTGGTATGTGTGTGTGTGTGTGTGTGTGTGTGTGTGTGTGTGTGTGTGTGTGTGTAAGAAATATTGGATAAAATGTTGTTTTATGCTTGATCTTAACACATAAAATCAGTGCATCATAGTATTAACTTGTACTCTCTGTTACATTTATCTCAGAATTACTATTTTAACACTTGTAAAACCTGTATTTCTCTCTCTAAGTTATATAATACATTTTATAGTACTGTGCCACATACACAATACAGAATTCAATTCTTCAATTCAGCCTTTATCCTAAGATTTTATATTATTCAAATTGCATTCTGTTTTATTAATTTAAAGACGGGAAGATGATCTTGTTTATGTCTGCTGTTGTCAGCCTCTGGCTTGGTTGACTTTCTCTGCATAGGTGGGCAATAGATATGTATATGTTTATGGCAATGGTTGCGGTGATGATCTGTGTTGGTTTCTGTGTGGATGTATTTTTTGACCAGGAAGTGAGGAATTCAAATACATGGCAATATTAAAAGCTCATGATCTGAAAGTCAACTTAAAGCTGACACATAGTAAAGGAGGGACTAATATGAAAGTAATAGCATGTTTTCCACAAAGTCAGACAAAATTACACAGTCATTTTGATAAACTGGGAATTTGTGTCTCTTAAAAAGACTGCAGTAGGTATGCTGCCAACCATATGTTTTTCCTCAGTACAAATATAATTCTGGGAACATATTATTATTTTAGACATCACAGTTACTTTACTATTTTTTTATCTCATAGTATGTTCTAGTGAATATGATATCCTATTTATAGAGGAGACATGTTTTGAAAGATAATTGTATATGCAAGTCCTTACAAACAGAGAAAGATTTTTTTAGGTTTATTTGTTCTTTGAAATATCATATGTGTCTGCCACAATATCTAAGCATGTACAGTCTTGTAGCCAGAACCGAGTTTAAATAGTTAACTAGTTAGTCACATTATCAATAATATGTATCATATTATTAAAATAGCATGATTGTTATAAACAGTGTTATATGTATTGTTTTTTATGTGTGTTAATCTCTTTTTTTCTCAGACTTAAAATAAATGATTGGATTTATTATAATACTATATAGGTTCATAGATTAGTACTAGGCTAACTGCCCTTGTGGGTCGTTTTAAGCCTAGCCAATTATCCTATGTGAGAATCAAACCCTATACCTTGCACCTGTAAAGTAAACACTTTACCCATTATGCCAGCCTTCTGCCATAGGCTGTTATAAATAGAATAGAACCAAATGACTACAAAATGTGCTATGCTTTACAGTTTATAAATTTTATAGCAAGCAAATGAGTGTTTATTATCTGAATATTATGTATATACTAACTCCTTTTATTTTGTTAAATAAGTTATACCTTTCATATATCATAACTTTAGAAGTACTAGAGCAATGCTATATACTTATTTGTGGGTAGGTGGTAGTGTTTGAATAGGCTTGCTATTCAAACTAGGAGTTTTAAACTCTGGGGGGGGGGGGACAGTGCATGTATAGTAGTTTACAAATTAGAGAAAACACAACAAACAGTCCTGGATAAGGAGCCCTCTCAGATCCAATATCAAAAGTCAAAAAACAGATAGGGCTCACCACGGCTAATAAAAACTCTTTTATTCCTGCAGTGCAAGTAAGCGCTTTTGCGTTCTCTCAACGCTTCATCAGACTTCAAAACAGTTACATTTCAAAAAAACATTCTTAAATATGGACACCAATACAAAGCATCCAATCAGCATCATCATAGCATCATCACATGTTTAAATAACTTAAAAAATAAAGGCATACATCATAGTTTACAAATTAATTCTTTTTTTTTTGGTGTCTACTATACTTGCTAGAAAGTTTACAGTTAACAACCTCAATTATCTTATACTTATATCTATGAGTAAGCAGTTCACTAGATATAATAATAGTTTTTCAGTACCATATTATTTACAAATGCATGAAGGTATTAGATGTAATATTTATTTTTTCCTATGTTCGTAGTATGGCTAACTTGAAATGCATATCTATTAATATCAATGGATTAAATAATGGTTGTAAAATGAGTAGTTTACACAATTTTATAAAAATATTTTATTCCCAATTTATCTTTTAATTTTGTTAAATAAGTTAAACCTTTCATATATCATAACCTTTGAAGTAGTAGAGTGATGCTAGATACTTATTTGTGGATAGGTAGTAGTGTTTGAATAGGATTGCTATTCAAAACAGGAGTTTTAAACTCCAAGGGGGGGAGAACAGTGCATGTACAGTGGTTTAAAATGAATTATTTTTTTTGGTGTCTACTATTCTTGATAGAAAGTTTGCAGTTAACAGTCTCAATTATCTTATATCTATGAGTAAGCAGTTCACTATATATAATAATAATTTTCAGTACCATATTATTTACAAATGCATGAGGGTATTAAATGTAATATTTATTTTTCCTATGTTGATAGTATCACTAACTTGAAATGCATATCTATTAATATCAGTGGTTTAAATAATGGTTGTAAAAGGGGTAGTTTACATAATTATTTAAAATGTTTCATTCCCAATTTATCTTTTTACAGGAAACATATTTAATAAAAGATTTGTACATAGTTAATACTAAACACTATTCTGTATTGACTAGCTTTCAATATAAACAAAAGAGAAGAGAGGTGGCTATTTTTTGGAAAAAATATTTGCCTCTACCTAAAATCCTGAATACATTTAGTGATGAAAAAGGCATGATTTGTTCACTGACTTTAGAGATTCAAAGGAAACCATACACTTTTATAAATGTCTATTGGACACCTGGTTTAGGAATACAAACAGTTAAACAACAGTTGGGGGAAGTAATACAAATATCAAAGGTAACTTTAATTGTATTTTATCTGACAAGAATACCAACACTAGCTGTAAAAGGAAGAAACCTGCCTCTGCCAAGTCTTTGAGTTCAGTGACCTATATAATTTGAGATATATAAATGAGTTTTCAGTATCAGACTGACTCTTTTTTACACATTTCTCACACAGGCATGGGACACAATCATGAACAGATAGAGTATATGTTTTAAATAAGATCACTAGTAGAACAGATAACTTTAAGGTAGTCTCTTGCCCACTATCGGATCATAATGCGATAGCATTTGAAGTTATATCGAATTCTAGTAATAACATCCCAATTAAAAGGATTTCTGCATACATAAGAAATATGAAAGACTTTATTGAGTTCTTTAATAAAGAAATTTAAACTTTTATTGATATTAATCATACAAGTAACACCTCAGAGATTTTTTATGGGACTCTTTAAAAACATCCCTTTTTGGCAAAATTACAATATGAATGCTGAAAAAAGAATCAATGGGACAAAGAATTGATAGATTTATAGGAGAAAATTGATAAGTTAAAATTAGACAGTAAAAAAGGAAATAACTTAATAGAAGAAATAAATAGCTTAAACAGTAAATATTTAGAAATTTTACAACATAAAACAATGATAAATTTAGAAAAGATTAAAGTAACTAATTATTCCATAAATCCTAAATCCATGCATAAATTGGCTACTAGAAGAACAAAAAATAATGTTAAATCTAGCCAGATCAAAGAATTCTGAGTCTCCAAACTGTAAAAAGTGAAAAAAAAAACAGGTTCATTGCGTTGCAAATGAAGTAACCAAACAATATAATACAAAAGTAATGGTTAAGCGCTTTTAGTCTTAATTTAAAAAGACTTCTTCAGACCTAAAACAGTAGCACAAGTACTCACTTAAATACAGACCACATGGTGGTTCCAAAAAAATATTTACCAATGGTGTTGCATAAGTAATTAAGCCTGAAACATGACATCAGCAGCAAATCAAAAACCAAAACGGCAACAGTAAAAAAAACTGTGGGAAACAAAAATGCATAACAGCTGTAGTGCACAAATAGCAAATAAAGGCACATTAGTTCGCTGCTATTTGGTAAACGGAGAATAACTCTTAAGACATGTAACAAAAATATATATATATATATATATATATATATATATATATATATATATATATATATACATGAAATAAATTGTGTAAACCTTGTTATGAATAACCAGGGCACTCCTAATGAATTTTAAAAACAATACACCATGCTCGGGTGGTTGTTGAATTAAATAAAAGACTGCAATTTCAACATTAACCGGTGTTGATCGGCTAAACTATAATGCTTTCACAACTCACCAACCAGAGTGAAGCAAGCTTAGGTATGAAATGAAACATATATTTCAAGGTTTAAAACGTGAAGCAAAAACTCTACATTCTTTAACTCTACTGCAAGTAGCGCTGTTAAAAGACATAGTCAAACTAAGGACTTGTTTAATGCATTAAGCTCTTTAATTTCAGAATACAGGCAATGGAAGTGACTTCATTTAAACATGGGGGGGTTATAAGAGTTGAGACGCAATTGCCAAATCAACTCCTGTCTTTCCAAAATTAGGTGGTAAGAACCCCCTTTTAGATTAACAGTAACCTGACAAATCACTCTAAAGTGAAAGTGGTGTGTTGGATGTTCAGCACAGTGCCTTGCCAAAGCGTTAAAAGGTGACTTTTTTCTAATATGGTAAGTGTGCTCATAAATCCTCTCTCTTAATTTTCTGTCCATCTTTCCAACATAATATGCTGGGCAGGCTACACAACTAACCAGATAGACAACGGATTTTGAGTTACAGTTAAATCTACCCTTAGTTTTTATCTTAAAGGAACCTGCTGTGAATTCTGTTCCTCTTGCAATGTATCTGCAATAGTTACAGCTTTCACATTTAAATGTACCACCAGATCTACTACAGGTCTGGGGTTCAATTTCTAAGATCTGTTTCAAGTTCCTGTTCTTTCTGTAAATGAAATATGGTGAATTACCCAACTTCTCCAACACATATGGTTCCATCATGAAGATGTTCCAATTTCTTTTCAATATAACCTCAATTGCTTTAACTTCTAAACAAAATGAGGTAACACAACTGCTTGACATCTTCCTGGTGGCTACACCTACTATTTGTGTACCATCAATTTTTATATTAGTTATTACTTCCAAACTCACATCCTCTTCTGAGGTGACTGACCTAGTAGTAGGTCTAAGAAGTGGTTTATAAAACCCTTAGCTCCGGTTGTTTACAAATTCATTTACTAGATCAAGGACCAATGTGTCTGGGTAACCTCTCTTTAGAAACATAACTTTAAGTGTCTCACATTCTTCAAGGAAGGTCACTTCATCAGTCACCATCCTTGCTGCATGGACAAGTTGTCCTTTAAGCATGGATCTTTTCTGGTGTGTAGGGTGACAACTTGTGTAGTGAAGCATGGAATTAGAATATGTGGGTTTACGGTAAATCCTGGCAACATAGCGCTGTTCTTCAATGTTCTTTTTTAACTCAATGTCTAAGTACGTAATGGAATTCTCATGGTATGTGTGGGTGAACTTGAAAAAACTGGTGCTGCTATTAAGATGTCATACAAAACTCTGGGATTTGGATACAGTACCTTTGAACAGTATAAAGATGTCATCCAAAATCTTGTGTACATCTTTATTCTGTCAGATCACACATTATCCGAAAGAATGTTCTTGTGTCCCCAGCAAGCCAGCACCAAGTTAGCATAGCTCCCCCCACATGGTGAACCCATAGCCACACCAATTTGTTGTTTGTAAATCATGTTGTCAAACATTACAAAGTTGTTAGTCAGAATAACCTCCATGATTTCTTAAAATAACCTAATTTCTCTACTGTAGACCCATGCACTAATAGTCTCTCAACTACCCCCTCAATACCTTCCTCATGGGGAATAGGGAAATATAAGTCAACCACATCTACTGTTAAAAACATTAAAGATTCATCATATTTAATGTTATTAATGGACGTTAGAAATGCACGAGTCTCTGCAAACTTGTTCTTCTTTTTCAACATACTTCTTCAAGATAGAATCAATGTACTTCACACTTGCATATGTGATAGAGCCCCGGGAGTTGACTAAGACTCTCATGGGTGGATTTTGTTGGTCCTTGTGCAATTTTGGCAACCCAAATAATGTTGGCATTTTAGGGCTAGATGTAGACAAGTAGTTTAATATGTCCATGTCTATCAAACCTTCAATGAGTAAATCATTTAAGAAGCAATAAACCTTTTTGTAGGCCCCATTCATCTCATTGACACTGGATTCAGCATAAATTCCACTTTCCAAAGCCAGTCGCATTCTTGAATTGTAGTCACTTAATTCCATAACTACTAGTCCACCTCCCTTATCTGGTTTTAAAAAATGGATAGGTAGACTTTTAGTTAAATTCAGGATTTCCCTTTCACCAGCATCCATGTTTAGTGTACCAACGCTATTCTTGTTGTTTCTTTGCAGGTGCCTGAGGTCAAACTCACATAAGTGTTCAAATACACCCAACAATGGGTGCATCGGTGGGTTGTATGTACTAGACACTCTCCGACTGTTATTAACAAAACTATTCTCACCAAACATCAAGTTTAAATTGAGTTTGTGGGTGTAAAGTTTTAGATCAATTAATGTTTCAGGAAGTCTAAAGTGGTAATCTGGTACAAAAGTTAAACCACTGCTGAAAACTTCACAAAGCCTAGGGTCAATGTCATAGTCAGAGAAGTTGTAAATTTTAAAATCACCTTTTCTATTAAATAGGATGGTAGGTTTAATAGTCGTTTGTTCAACTTGATTACCTACTTCTTGACTCCTTTCACCCTCGTGTTGTACTTGGGTCCGTGATTTTGGCCGTTGTTGGAAAAAGAAGGCTGATCATGTACGTTATTTGAAATGCCACTTTGAGCCCTATTGCCTTGGCTTTGGGAAGAGTTGTTATAGTTCTCTTCCCTTTCTTCATCAATGGGGACAGTGTTACTTTGTTGGTTGGAGAAATGTTCTGTTACACACTGATTAAAGTTTGTAACCTGAGCTCCTCTCCTCTGACTTGTTGAAGCCTCTCCTGGTTGATCAGAAAAATTCCTAGACTGGGATGGGGGCAGTTTAGGGTAAGCAACACCATTCTTATAATTGTTAATGTCTCTCTTTAGTTTTTTAAGCTTAATTTCAGTGTTTTTCAATATCTGTTGTTCAAGAGAACTAAACACCCTTTTGTATTCAAACTGATATCTCAGGAAATCTGGGTGTACCTTGATTTCCTTATCTAAGCTTGAAATATCTTTTGCCAAACAATCAATAGTAGAGCTGTAATGTTTGGACATTAACCCCATTAGTTCTAAACCATGCCTATCAAATAAATTGGTAAGGTCATTGAAAAAAGGTATACCTGCTTCCAACCCCGATGGGTATTGCCATGAGCGAAGTCCTTTTGGCACAACACCTTCCTTCCTACATTCTTCAAAGTAGTGTATCTCCAGTTGAAGCTTTTTAGCCTTTAATGATTTTTTGTCAAAGTCTCTTAAAAGAGACACCAGTGGTGTGTTACCTCCAGCCGGTCGCTCCCGTACATTATTCTGCACTTCTACATTCAAAGATGGTGTCTCATTTAGCCAGCTACTGACGTCCGGGAGCCCAATAAGCCCCGAGGATAAGTTATTCAATCCACCACTGCAACCTGCACCAAGTTGTGCTGAAGCCCAATGACTTCCATTTGCGCCTCCTTCACTCCTTTTGCCAATTCGGCTTAATCCACTTGTTTCTCCATTGAGTGTTGACTGCTTGTCTCTGCAAGCATTGTCTCTGCAAGCATTAGAAGTTTCACGTAGTGAAGAACCTCCTTCCTGTTCAGGTCTTACATAGAGGTTTTTAGGTAAAGCGTCAAAACGAGCTGACAGCTTGTCAAGCCTTTTATTTAAGGCAGTTAAAATTAAAGTCATGTTGCTGACTTCAGACACGTTACCGAGTGTAACGGCGTTCTGCTCATCCGACTGCTCAGAAATGTTGGAGACAGTGCCAGTGGCCATAGACGAACAAACTTTGTAGTCCAACAAACAAATCCAAACTGCAGCTCAGAAAACAGACGTTGGCTAAAGGACACTGAGTCTCCAAACCATAAAAAGTGAAAAAAAAAACCAGGTTTATTGCATTGCAAATAAAGTAACCAAACAATATAATACAAAAGTAATGGTTAAGCGCTTTTCGTCTTAATTTAAAAAGACTTCTCCAGACCTAAAACAGTAGCACAAGTACTCACTTAAATACAGACCACATGGTGGTTCCAAAAAATATTTACCAATGGTGTTGCATAAGTAATTAAGCCTGAAACATGACGTCAGCAACAAATCAAAAATCAAAACGGCAATAGTAAAAAAACTGTGGGAAACAAAAATGCATAACAGCTGTAGTGCACATATAGCAAATAAAGACACATTAATTCGCTGCTATTTGGTAAACAGAGAATAACTCTTAAGACATGTAAAAAAAATATTTATTACCTGAACTATACAAAATGATGATGAAGAATGGTTTGAGTATTTTATTAGAGGTATTTTCAATAGGTAAAGGATTTACAAAGGCACCACCATCCTGGAAATGCACCCTAATATCCCCAATTTTAAAACATAACAAAAACACAACACAATGTTCTTCATATAGACCAATTTCAGTATTAAATCAGATTATAAAATATTTATGGCAATCTATGCCTCTAGAATAAAATAATGTCTTCCAATGTTGATAAACAGTGATCAGACAGGGTTTGTAATGAACAGGAACACCTATGACCATGTCAGAAAAGTACTATCAATAATTGATTATTACTAATGATTAAAAAATAGCTAACTCTGGTTAGTCTGGATATCAATGGAGCATTTGAGATGGTTAATTGGGAGTACTTAATATTAGTATTGTAGGAATGTAATTTTTCAAACATTTTCTTACAATTAATCAAACTTCTCTATGAAAACTCCTTTGCATACATTAGGATAGGCTCATAAGCTTTCCAATCAAACATGATTACTAAAGGTAGTAAACAGGGTTGTTCCTTGTCCCCATTGCTTTTTTCTCTAGTTATGGAACCTTTTGCAAATTATATAACATGAAATAAAAACATCAAAGGCATACTAATAATGATTTAACCCCCAAAATACAATTATTTGCAGATGACATCCTATTAACTTTGACTGATTGCAATTCTTCTTTTATTGCAGTATTTCAAGCACTAGAACTATTGCAGAAGAGAACGGGATTCAATTTTAATGAGAATAAGACTAGAATACTACCTGTCAATTATAATATTAATACAATAGATAAGAAATCACATACATATATTGTGAAATACTGTAAAATCACTTACTTAGGGATAATCTTGTCTGATAATATTAAAGATATCAACCCTTAATTATAATAATAACTTAGATTCCATAAAACAAACTCTTAATAAATGGAATATTTTTTCACTATGGAAGAGAGATTCTCCTTAATTAAAATGATTATCTTTCCTAAACTTCCATATATAATGCAATATTTAACTCTCCCACTCCCAAAAATATAAAAGAGTATAATTCATTGTTTCTGAGATTTTTATGGTTTCCTAATAAGCCTAGATTGGTTTTAAATCATCACATTAGAGATTGGATATCGGGTGATATTGGTCTTCCAGATTTAGAATTATATTCTTCATGCTCAATTGTTAAGACAATAATATATTGGTTAAATAACAATTATAATGCCAAATGGAAAGATATTCAGGGATGTATATGGTGTAAATCCAATAATTTAGCAAAATCATATCATACTAAAATAGCTACTAATAAATTTCATTGGTTAGTAATCATGGAAAACAAAAACAATCCAGTTAACTCCCTTTATATTAATACAATAATAACCTCCTTTAAAAATTTAATTTCCAGAATCCTGAATATAAAGCATGGATTTTCTTTGTAGTTTTAATTGCCTATACTCAAAATAGTATTACTACATTAAATTTAATGACTACATTTAAAGACAAAAAACTATAATATTGGTATGAATTACTAGACAATGGGAAGTTACAAAATGCTGACCATATCATTAATAAGTTTGAGGTAAGCAAAGATATGTGGTTAGAAATTCAAAACTGTAGACAGTTGAATATAGGATTAATCTAATGCAACCGATAGTTAGAAATTCTTTCCCCACATTCATTGATTTACTCATTATTCTAATGCAGCAGAATATAATTGGAAAGGGACTTCTATTTAAAATATATAAGGTAATTAGGAAGTCTACAGTATGTCACAGAGAAAGCTATAAAGACCCAGACCGACTGAATCCTTACAATTCAAGCAGACCACTGCGCTCTAACAAAAGAACTTACTCATCATCTCCAAGTTCAACAACACTGCAGGAGAATATTTATTTCCTAGCCATATATCTTGTACATGGAACTCTCTTCCTAACTCCATTCTCTCAATCTTGTCCACTAACCACTTTAAACCATCACTTAAAGCTTATCTAAAAAATAAGTGGCTATATTCCTGTAATCACCCATTGTGAATGCTCCAATGCATCACAGTATACACTAACCATATCCAAATTATTCCCCTGTGTTTAATCTTTTACTACCACCAGCCTGTCTTAACCTTATATTTTGATATGTCATACTTTACAAATAGTACTACCTAAGTTCAAAGCCTAGGTTTTGTTGTCATGATGCAACAGATTTGTATGTTCTTAAGTATGCTATATTTTGTTTACTTTATACTTTATTGATTATTGTAATTTGTGCATTCAAATTTACTGTTACTCATGGAGCTTTTCTCCCCAGGGCCTATGCTGAAAAAGGACCTGTGTCCAGTCTGACTTTCCCAGTAAACAAATGTTAAATAAATAAATAAATAAAGCAATAACATTTTAGACTTGTTAATAATAACTCCCCAAGTGAAGATGATAAAACTAATACTCCAATCTTCAAAACAAACTACTTCATCACTAAGGTGAAGGGTATTCCCTTGGAAGTTCTTACGTAAAACCTTTATCACACCACATAAAGTTGAATTGATGTATAATAAAGACATAGGATGCTGGAGCTGTAAACTAAATATTAAAGCTGACTGGCAGTGTACATTTCACGATTGTATAAAACAAAACATTGGCATAATATGAATTCTCTCTTACAATCTGTTTTTAATGATAAATTTATGCTGACCAACTCTCTTATTTTATTTAATACACCTATTCCCACTTGTATCATGAAAATAAAATACCCTGTTTTATGGAGTATCTTAACATTAGGAAGAAAAGCCATCACCAAGAACTGGAAAAATCAGACTACTCCTACTATGAAGGAATTTGTACACTTGGCAACTGAAGTTTGGCATCTTGAACTTATCACAATCAAGACAAGAACATCTAGAATCACCTCTTCATATAATATATGGTTAAAATTCAAAGAACTGCTGGATAAACAGACTTTAATAATTAACTAACAACTACTCTTATCACATTTCTTTTTCTGTTTAAAACGCTTTGTTTTATAACAGACACTATTGTAAATAGTTATTCTAATTGTTATTATTGTTCTTTTAGATATGTATATTTGTTTTATAATGTTCTGTTATCATATATTAATGTTTTGTTGTTAAAATTTTCAATAAAAAGAACTGAGAAAAAAAGAATGCATTGGAGCTGAAGATATGAGCTCAGAAATCATGGGTTGAATCGGCGAAGGAGTCGAGATAGGAGTAGTAGTACTGGTATGGGCTTCCTGACTCAAAGGTGTAGGAGCCAGAAGAACTCCCATCTGAATCAGTGCTGAAAGAGGCTTCCTTATAATTCTATCCATGTCCGTTTCTGTCAGGCTTCTGGAAGAATGAGAGGATGAGGCTACAGAGGAGGACCTGGAATTTCTCCAAAAAAGATGAGAGAACTGTAGAGGGCACTGGATCCAAGGAGGATGCATACTTCAGTTGGGTTAAGGCTTTTGATCTGACACTACTGGATCTAAGGAAGTAGATTAAACATCTGATGCCAGCTGACCAGAAGATCTATACTTTGGATCTGACTTCTTCCAAGCTGACTCCAACATCAAATCCAAGGAAGGGTAGAAGTCCCAGATGGATCTGATGGCCTCTTTCTGTACTATGTTTTTTCAAATCTTGACAGTTGAGACCCAGACAGTGCCTCTGAAAAGGTCGAAGGAAGCAGACCCTTCATTATTGGTTTGTTTAAATGATCAGTGACCACCCTAAGATTGAAAAATTTGTATATTTCACAAGCCACTTTGAAGTGATCAGGGCCAAAACAATAACTGCACCAACTGTGAGCATCAGCTAAGGGGAGGTTGTGCCCAAATTGTTTACACTTTTTAAAGCCAGAAGGGTTTTCTGCCATTTTAGTACTTCCACTAAAAGAAAGAAGAAAAGAAAAAACTTCATTTTTTTTAAATTTTTTTTTTTTTGGGGGGGGGGTTTGGCAGGAATACAAAGGATTGAAAGTAATACCAACAATGGTATTAGAAAGAGAAGGGGAGAGAAAAAAATACCAACAATGGCAAATATGAAATACCATAAATAGTGTAGGTAGGGAAGATATAAGATATAATAATATAATAATAGAGCAGAAAAAGTGTTAATAAGGCAATAAAAGGCAATTAAAGATATCACTTATCTGAAAAAAGTCTAGCAATGCTTGAGAGCTCACAGCGACCACGTCCATACATGAAAGCTGCAAACAAGATCTGAGGTATGTTAGGGGATGGAGCAGTAAGGGAGTAGATCAAGAATTCTGGTAACCATGAGCTGTAAAAAATCGAGTCAGATCTGAGGCTTGGATCTGAGCTCAATTGTTGAGGAATGAATGAAAATTGACAGCATCAGATCAGTTGTTCCCATAATAATTGTCCATTCTGTTCCTAAAAATATCTAAACTAGTGCTTGCTTTAATGTAATTTGGTAGTCTATTCCTGGCATCAACTGGTCTCTCACAGAACCAGTTAGTACACTTTTCATTCCAAAACAATCTTCTACACGGGCTAATGACTTTCAACTACTTTTTAATTACCCCAAACATTTCCAAAGGTAGTTGAATCTAAATGCCCTATATATTTGAAGAATGTCTCTTCTTAAATATCTAGATGAGACACTGTACAATTTCAGATATTTTAGTCTTTCATAACTTAAATTTTCACATCCACAGATGTCCTTGGTATATTTCCACTGTACGCTTTCCAGTTTACTTATACTTGTTTTCTTATAAGGTTTCCATATTGTTATTCCATACTAATATTTTGGTCTAATGTAATTAATAAACAATGGCTTCATCATTTCTGATTTTATAGATTTTATAAACCTTTTTATACAACCTATAGTTTTATAACTATCATTAACCAATTGATTGATATGCCTAGAAAAACTCAAAGTTAGATCTACCTTTATACCTAGGTCCTTAAATGAATTTACAGTTTCAATTACTGTGTGCTGTATTAAATATTCATCTTTCAATGTATGTCTCCCAAATCTCATATGCTTATCGTTTTATATATTTAGCAGCATATTATTCTCAAGTACCCAAATGGTCAATTTAGTCAAGTTGTTTTACAGACATGACATATGTGTAACACATCTAATCATTTTGCTGAATTTAAAGTCATCTGCACTGTAGAACACCTCAGATGAAAAAGATATATCCAAAAGATACAATCTAAGCAAGTATGGGCCTAGGACAGAGCCCCATGGGACACCTTGACTATAACCTCAAATTTAATCTGTACATTTTCTGTATGATGATTGCCGTATCCTATTTGTAAGCCATGCAGCTATCCATCTTATCAAGAGTACATCAATACCTAGTTATTCTAATTTATTGAACTGATTAATATGTTGTCTATGACCCTGTCAAATGTTGAAGTTAAATCTATGTAAATTACAGCACAGCACAATGTTTCATTCATAGCTGCTGTTATATTGTTATAGAATATCGTGTTATGGTGGTAATAGATCTATTTTCAACCTACACAAGCAAATACATGGTTTCAAGTCCTAAACATTCCAATTCTGGCAGTAATTTATCCAATATTACCTTCTCCATTATTTTTCCACAACATGAAAGTAAACTTAAGGGTCCCTTTGACTGGGTTTGTCAAACTCCACTTTCCCTTAAAGACAAGTTTAACAACTGCATGTATCCAGTCTTGAGGAATCTTTCCATATTTATTGGAACCAGTAAATAATAGATATAATGGTATTTCTCTTTTAATTTCTCCAAGTCTTTTAGGATTCTAATACCATTATGGGAATGGACCCTATGCCTAAGTCAAAGCACAATCAAAGTACGAGAAATGAGTATTACTTCAATCTTTTATGTCAGCCAGAAGTGCACTTCACAGCACCCGCAATGTGCCCAGTAATGACTCCTTCTGCAATTCATATGGAGTTACATGTATTGGTAACATATCTAAATATGATTCTATTCTTTTGTATAAGACACATTGCTCCTACTACTATTGGAACTGTTTGGGTATATTTCTTCCACATTGCTGTCATTTCTGCCTGCAAATCCAGATATTTTATGACTTTATGTCTCTCTGTACACAAGACACTGTTGTCACTGGGTGTAGTGATTTCAATGATCAGTGCTACTTTTGTCTTCTTTTCATGGAATACTACATCTGGTTTTCTCAAATCTATCTTTGAACTCTTGGTAATGGGTGATCCCATGTGATGTAGACTTCATCATTTTCTATGATGCTTTGTGGCTCATATTGCCAGTGTTTTTCACCCACTTCAATACCATAATGTTTGCACATACACACCCCGGTGCAACAGTCTCACCACATTATTATGCCTTTCAGTATACAGTCCTCCTGCCATTAGTATGTCACAACCAGCAATAAGGCATGTGACTGTTTCCAATTCTGTTTTACAAAACCTACATTTGCCTGTTTCTCCCACGGGGTGGGAGGTTGACATAATAGTTAAGGTGTTTGTCTTACAAACACAAGGTACAGGGTTTGATTCTCACAGGGTGCAATTGGCTAGGTTTAAAAAATGGCCCGCAAGGGCAGTTAACCTAGTACTAACCTATGAAACTATGTTCAATTGACTTTGTAAACCAATATGTAAGTAGCCCACTATCCTGACCCATCAATATTAACCTAGTACTAACCTATGAAACTATGTTCAATTGACTTTGTAAACCAATATGTAAGTAGCCCACTATCCTGACCCATCAATATTAACCTTGCATCTTTTGGTTTGAATACGCCTTTCCTTAACCATTCCTGTGTTCGATCCTGATCAACATAAGGTTCTTTCAGGTGTTTTCTGTACTTGCAACTATATTTATGCATTTTGCACATTTCTTGCCTTCCCATCCGATCCTTCATCTTTTATTCCTTCTTTTGTTTTTTGGCACATTCAGTTGCTGCCTGATTTTTATCTACTTCTGGTTTTGTTTCCATTCCCACTCGACGCTGATATGCTTCTGCTAGACTAAACAGGGAAGTCATCTTAGATTTATTCTCCTCATATTTCAAAACTTTCACTATGTTTGGGTCATTTGAGGTCAGCAGATATGTGTGCAATCCCACAATTGCATATCTATACATGTAATCAATTTCATAACATCTCTCCTTCGGAATGAGGAATATATAATCTTAGCATGCACTAATATTTATAAATCATTCGATGAGCATGAAGATCCTCCCTGTTTTCGTATCTAATCTATCCAACACCTTTCGGGGGTTAGTCAAAAGCGTCAAAAAACTGTAAGGTAGGACAAGAAGAGCAAATTGGTTTATAGTTGAATTTTGTTCCTAGATGTCAGTGCTGTTTTCAGAATTAATTTAAGTCTTTTAAAATATTCCTTATTAAGGTTTATTTACATATGTTCATGTTTTAAAATCTCACTAAAACTGTGTGACATACTCAAAAAATATAAAGAATCAGTCCAGGCCACCAGTAAAAACGTAGAGACTTTATATAATTCCAGTAAAATATGCAGATGAGCACTTTCGTCTCCTACAAGACTTCATCCTTCATCAATTCCCAAATATTTATATACTCTCTCTTGTTCAAGTTCTTTTATAGCACATTCTTGTCCCAAACTGATGTCTTATTGATGTTGAAGCTTTCCTGCTTTAAAGGTTGCTTTTGCAGATTTATCAAGACCAAATGACATTTTTATATCATCTGAAAAAAGTTTGACTACTTGCAGTTGTGTTTTCAGTTCCTCATCTGATGAGCTATATAATTTTAAATCATCAACAAAGAGAAGATGAGAAGTGTTTACATTTTGTTGTTATCTAGGAGCCAAATTATAGCCATGGCCTAATCTGTTAAGTAGGCAGCTTAACGGGTTAAGGGCAAAACAAAATAGTAGCGGTGACAGGGAGTCACCCTGGAATAGCTCCCTTTGAATTTTTATCCCTAAAATAACAACTTCCCCTTTATCATGGCTTAATTGCAAATTGGTCTGCCACTGTTTCATGGTCACTGTAATGTAATTGATCAGTGTAGGGTGTATCTTGTACATTTTAAGCACTCTTTTACCAGTGAATGTGGGATACTATCAAATGCTTTTTTGTAGTCAATCCATGCCATGCTTAGAATCTTCCCCTTTTACAGTTCCCCACTATGACTTTATTTAACAATAAATGATCCTTTGTTCCATATGACTTTCTTTTATTGCTGTTTTCTTCTATGGCCATAATTGAGTTTTCTTCTAAATGACTACAAAGTCTGTCTGAATCAATTCCTATGTATAGTTTATATGTCGTAGGAAGGCAAGTTATTGGTCTATAATTTTTAGGGTAACTTGCAGGTTCACTCTTGAGTAGATGCATTGTTTTTCCTGTTATTAGCCAGGTTGGTGTCTGTTCGGGGTGTGCATATAAATAGTTCTTACTCATGGCTAAATCTTCATGCAGAGATGTTAATACTTTTAACCAGAAGTTAGGTACTGCATCTGGGCCTGGAGTTTTCCAATTGGAGGCTTTTCTTAACTTTGTTTCAGTCTCTCTGGCTGTTACTTCATCCCATTTCATATTGTGCACCTTTAAACTTCTTATTCTTTCTTTTATTTCTATCCATTTAACATATTTGTTAAGTTCCACAGGATCTTCATAAATACTTCTCTAAAATATATCTCTTTCTTCTTTTTTGTGTGCTCTTTCATTTCCTTTTACCTTGTTTCCCAATTCTCTATAAAACTTTCTTGGGTCATCAATAAATTGCTTATTTTGTACTTTTCCTTTATATTTATCTTCTAAGTTTTTCCACCTGTGCTGAGATTTTTAGTTTATTTGCAATAGTGCATGATACATCCTGATCTTTTCTAATATTGCTTTTATCACGTCTATCTTTCTAAGTATTTTTGTTGATCTGTTCCCTTTCTATGCTCCTCTAACAGTGATACTTCTTGTCTTAATTGCTTTAAAGTTTTCTCTGTTCAGTAATTTCATGATGGTATTTGATTTCACCCCTTTCTCTCCCTCACAACCCTGTGTTCTTGTGGTAGAACTTTATCAGTTATTAATTTAGCTGCACAGTAATATATCCTGTTTACTTCTGTTATATTGCATGGATCTCTATGGACAGTCCTAATTACTGTGTTCATTTGTTTTATCAGACATCTGACTTTTTGGGTTTTATTGACCTTCTGCAGTCTGTTTCTTTCATTGATCTTAATATGTCTCTCTGTTAAATCAAGCAACTCTTCTCTTAGCTCCTTTTCTTCTAAACTGAGGGCACATTTTTTGTTTTCCATTTCCTTCAGGCATTTTGTATAAAGTTCTATAGCATCTTCCGGTGGCACATTCTCTTCAGTTTCATCCTGTGCCATCTGTTGCTCTGCCATATGGGAACTCACTGGCCTATTACTCCTCAACATTGACTGCATCAGAGTTTCCACAGTTTCCTCTTCCTTGCCTTGCTGTCCTGCTTCAAGTGGACGTTTATACTGGTTTCCTGTGGAAGTCTCCAAACTATCTTCATATGGCACCTGACCAATTGCTTCTCATTCCATTGGTTTCCCCTTAATTTGGAGTTCCATTGCTGTATCCTTTTGTGGTACTTTGAATTAGATTTTCTACACTGAATCCTTCACATTGCAGGTACTCCATAACCTCAGTTTCTATTTCTTTAACTTCTCTGTTTACTAATCTCCTTTTCTACTTTTCCTCTCTGTCTTCTTATGTTTTGTATTGCAAAGTTTTTCATGTCCAGATTCCTTTGCCTGTATTTCTCTTCAGATATCTTTGGTGCTCCTCTTTTTTGTATTAATTAGTTTTGCTTTCTCCTTTGCATATATATTACATCATATTAAATCTCTTTTTCTTTCCCATGTCCATATTTCTTCTTCAGATGTCTCCTGAACTTTCTGTTTCTCCTTAGTTTGGGGACTTGTTCCATCATGCTGTGATGTAACCAGTGTAAGACCTTCTACACCAAATCCTTCACTTCGCTGTCACTCCATAACTTCAAATTCTATTTTTTTAACTTCTACTTTACTAATCTTCTTTTCTACATTCCCTCTTTGTGACATTATTTTTTATTGTAAAATTTTCCATATCTGGACGCATTTGCCTGTATTTCTCTTCAAATATCTGTGTGGCTGTCTTCTTTATATTGATTAATTTGGCTTTCACCTTTGCATAAATATTGTACCAGATCAAGTCTCTTTCTTTCCCATGTCCATATTTCTTTTTTATAGTTTTCAAAAATCTCTAGGTTTTGTTGTTTATATTTTCATACATCCTCAGATGCTTCTTTTTCCAAACAGATCAAAGTTTCTTGGTTTATATACTGTTTTCACAAATCGGTTGTATTAATGAATGCAATTTTTTATTTGAGGCTTCGGACAGTTTTTCTTGTGGAAGTATTTTTCTTTCCTCTAATTTCTCTCTTAATCTTTTTGTACATCTTGTGTCTTGAAATTCTGGGATTTTTGCATAATAGTAACAATACATAATTTCTTTCTTATCTTCAATAGTCCACTCTGTCATCTTTATGACTCTTCTTTGGCCTATCAGTTTTTTTTTTATTTTTGTGGACTTCTACTTCCTTCTACAACAGGGGGGGCATCCTACCCCTGGGCCTGGCCTGGCCCCATTGTAAGAATGTTTCTGTATTTTGAGCATTCTACACTATCATTTTTTCAGTCCTAGCACCAGTGCACCTACCAAGACTGGGGACTTTTTTATCTTGAGTCTTGTGCAGGTAGCTATCTTTTTTAATTTTTTACCTACTTCTGTCCATGATGTATATTATATAAATACAGTCTATATATCAGTGTTATCATGGTTTGATTTTGTAAAAAACATCATCCACCTCATGGAGGTACTCACCAAAACTTGAAGATGAATTCAATTTCAGCAATACTACTCTCCTTTGTTTGCTGACTTATCATCTCTCTATTCGGACCCACAAATTATACTGTAAGTCCTTGCTTATATGTTCTCATGTCATTATTACTTATTCCATCTCCTCCCTGTGGTTTCTTTGGATCCAGTTTGCATAGATCTTTTTCAATATTTAATTTGATTTCAATGTCTGAGGTTACCTGGATGTTACTAGGACACTCCATCACCCCCTTTGTGGAGCCAAACAGCTCTGCATAAGATTTTGTAAATATATCTATAATCTGCTGTATCAATTTGTATGTCTTCACTCCTTCCACATATTATGTATCTATAAAATAGTTTCCTATTATGTTCAATATATTTATATAAATTGCATTCAATTTTTTCTTAATCTTGTCGCACACTATGCTTAATTTTTTTGTCCAGCTTGTTTATTTCAGTTTTCAAAGTTGTAGTTTGACCTTTTTTTCCATTTCTTATATTTTGTGTCTCTCACCTTAATCAAATATGTTGTTCTTATGGAAATATATCCTCCTGACACTGTGTGCCTAAATCCTGATGTTAAGCATTTTTTCCATTCACACAATTTCTCTTTCAATTCGACATTCCTTCTGCAGTTTTTCTACTGAAGGCATCACTCTGATTAGTTTTATATAGTGACTGTTTTCCTTACATATAATCTATTAATCTTCTGTGCATTGGTTTACATTTCAATTTGACAAAATTATCTAGCAACAAATTAGCCTTTATAACCCATGATAACTGCACATCAAAAGTGGTAAAACTTGACATGAAGTACCAGTAATTTCTTCCGGAACACAAACAAACGCTAGCATGTTTTGTTTCCTGGCCGGCTTTTTTTAGAATCTGATGCAGTTGTAGCTCCTGAATATACTCTGTGAATAAATTTCCTTACTAATGTTGTTGAATCAATATTATTTCATTCTGTTTCTGTTAAATTTAAGCCATCAGCCACTATTATTCTTCCCTCCTGTGTTTCATGAAAGAAATGCATGAATTCCTCTAGGCCCTCAGCACTTGACTTTTGTGGTCTATACACTCCAACAATTGTTATATCTTTCAGGGTTGTCTTTATTGTTACAATTACACTGTATAGTATTGGTGTTATCACTGAACACATAATAATCACAGGCCTTTAATCTCTATCAAAATAGCTCCAACTGAATTTTTCTTAGAATGTCTGTTACAGTAAAAACATTAATACCCTGACAGAATTGGTTTCCAGTCATTGTTCTTTAACATGTTTCACAAACAGTAACAGCATCAATCTTGTGGGAACATAGAAAATTTTCCAATAAAAGACATTGTCATTAATGGTCCTAGCATTAGCAACCATCAAAGATGCACCACATGTGCTACCTGTGAACTGCTGAAGTGGCAAAAAATCCTGCCTCGTGTTTGTCAAATATTGTAAAATATCTGCTGCAAAAATTCTCTTTTCTCATATTGACAGGTGCTTGCCATCCTGTCTGAACACGTGTGCCCCAAATTAGGGTCAGATACTTTACAAATTTCCATTTTTTTAAACAGGACATTTTTTTTTCTTGTAGGTACTTTTCCACAAAATCTGTTCATTCACAGTGACCTGACTATCCTTTCTATATGTGATTTGTGAAAAATACGCCCTGACAGCTACACAAGCTATGCTAAGTGAGCTTTAAGTTCCCTACTATCTGTCCTTGCATACAAGATAATTTGTTCCAGCATGAGTAAAAGCATATCCATACATCCTTATATTAAGGTATTCTAAGAAGTATCTCACATCCTCTATTTTTGCTCCTTGTAAGCATAACGCTATTCAATATTTGTTATCTTCTCTGCACATGTAAGTATCAGTTCCTCTAATAACTAAATCTCCAATTACAAGAATATCTTTTCTGACCAGAGCTGAAGAATCTTCAGTTTCTAATTTGTTAATATCTGCTGTCAGGTGTTACAAAGGAATGATCTTCATCACCATTAGTCTTATTAATCCCACTGTTTTCATTGTTTATTACATTTGCATGATACAATTGTTATCCAGTTGGCTTTGCACATCCACAGCTTGACCCATGTTGTCAACGTCCATCTTCCTCCTCTTTTTTTACAGTAATGTTCTTCAGTCCTTCCACATTAAATTTTGATTTCTTCCTTTTCACCTGCCCCTTGCTTCTTTTTTCTACCTTCTCTTTTGGAAAAATTATATCTTTTTCTGTAGACTGAAGGTTTTCTGATAGAAAAATGTTATCATTCCCTGTGATCTGTTTGTTACATAACAAAGCAGTGTCCTTTTAGTATGCATTCTCTTTGCTTTACATACATTTATCAGTTTATTTTTCTTTATATGTTGCGACCATCTTCCTTTCTTTCTTTTTTATTTTCTTCTATATACACTGAGTCCTCAGATTGCTGAATATTTGTATCCAGAACTCCAAAGTTGCCAGAGATATTAGCTTGCTCAGTTTGAGCTGAGTGATATTTACAGACAGTAGACACATCCTTTCCTAAATGTGTTTTATTTGCCCTTTGCCCTAATATTATTTATCTCATCAGACCAGTCATTAATATATGTTACAACAGTTGTTCAAGCTGTGCCAATTGCATAAATGCAATCGTCATCACTAAGTTTAGATTTGCTACTAATAATAATCATGAGGAACACAGAATACCAGTGTTATTAGGTGTTACATGTAAATATACAAAGCATTTAGTATACTGTACAAAATACTTGCGCTTTACAAATTATTAATGGCATACTAATTTAAGGAATCCATATTCATCTGCAAATGAATAAAGAATTCTAAAAGAAGAGAATAACGAAAATCAATTACGACAGAATTCAAAGAAAGGTTAAATCAACTTCTATGACAAAAATCACACAAACAATATATAACTAAATGTTAAATTAAGTGCAGTAAAGTTGTTGCTCTGACCGTACAAGTTGTGAAAGTCAAACAAAAGCTAGAATTCCTTTACTCAGTATTGCTCGCAGTCGCACCTCTTTTTAACAGTAAAAATCAGTAAATCACAAACCTAGACAGGATTGTTTAGAGAAGCTCTGGATTTTCCTCTCAGCAGTCTGTGTGAATTTATAGCTGATTAAGCCCCTTGGGATGGCTAGAGTTTGCCTGCCTAAAACCTCTCTCTAACAACAAACAGTGAACATTAAAGCTAAAACAACAAAATATAAATCAAAGTAAATCTTCTTGTCTACAAGCTAACCCTTTCTTCCTGGAATGACAGTGAAAATATTGGTAAAATAAACTATAAATTCAAATAAAACTTCTTTTACCAGGCAACTGCACAGTCAATCACAAACCAAGACAGGATTGTTCAGATAAGCTGTCATTGACTGTTGCTCTATATGATTGTGACAGAATTGCCATCCTTTGACAATGAACATATGCCCTGGCACTGACAGCACATGCCCAACTCTTGATATGGCATAGCCATGTTTTAACCATAACCCAGCCCTTAATTCTAGGTGTATACCTGAGATGTGATTGTGTGAATGGATCTGAAAGCTGTTAAGAACTTGATGTGAGAAACTTTTTTATGTGCTATATGACACTTCACATGTATTTTGGTATAATACTTTTGCTATATTTTTGTATTTTAGTATTGATATCTGCTACAGGGCTAGGCACCCACTGGTGTGAACATTGGCTCTAGGTGATGGTCTTTGTTGATGTGACACCTCAAACCCATGTACAAAATGGGAAAAAAGGGGTTGATGCCAATGCTTACTGATGTGCATGTTTGTATGGGGATCATTGTATTATCATAGTAATCCAACCCTGTGGTACAGTGAGTTAAACCGCTAACTGTAACCCAGATGATGAGTGCCCGACTCGTGGCACTAGTGTTAAACATCTGGCTGGGAGAAGATGGAACTGAGTGACATCAGTTTGCCCATCCTGGGAGGCAGCTTGGTTTGCTCCATTAGCAATTGCCACAGCATGAAGAACCTAGCATGATTCATGTTGCATGGTCAGGATGTTGCGCATGCATGGAAGCATGCATGCCCCTCCTGGCTGAAGTACAGCAGAGTTTACAGATTGCCAAAGGGGATGTGGAGAGGACACTCTGACAGATTTGCAGACTGACCCATTCCATAACACCTGACACTCACCTCCACTGGGAAATGAATGGGCTACAGCATTTTCAATCCAATGGAAGAATTAAGAGTGAACTGAGTACAGTAAGGGGAGCCACTGAAAAAAAAGAAACATATGTACCATAGTACTGAGAAGGACTTTTCTGCATTTTCATGCATATGCATGTGAGTTTATTGTTAGTGTATGTTGTTGATAGGCTAGTATCTTTGAACACAGTTAATGTCACATTATCAGGAATGACCAAGAAAGTTAGACAATGTAATTATCAATGGAAATAAAATAAACAAGATAAATGTCCGACATCAACTATTTTATTTATTTAGTTAGTTGTATCTTATCAGGTAGGGAGACTGGTCGACTGCCCTTTTCAGACATGACCTGGTTGTGTTCAGAGATGAGAATTTACACAGTAAACAGTAATGTGTGTATATGCATACAATGAGTATACATACATACATACAGAAAGGTTCTGTTCATATCACAATGGTTACAGTAGCAGATAAATAAGAAAGTCAACTACAATCCCACAGTAATTTAATGGCAAAGCCATTAATTATTTGCAAGGAAATATGTACAGTATAATATGCACAGTATTTACAATTCTGTATTGCAT
The DNA here is from genome assembly GCF_019279795.1 of Protopterus annectens. Taxonomy (NCBI): domain Eukaryota; kingdom Metazoa; phylum Chordata; order Ceratodontiformes; family Protopteridae; genus Protopterus; species Protopterus annectens. The sequence continues at coordinate 98,243,674 of NC_056744.1, read as the reverse complement.
AGCAACTGGTTCCTCCTAGTGCAGTTTCAAATTAATTAATTTCATACCTGTAGGCCAGCATATATAACCGAGATTTACTAGCCACAGTTTTTAAAACATGTAAATGCATTGTCTTTGAAAAGGTTCTCCTTCAATTCAGTTTTTAAATTAATGTTTTTAGGTATGTGATTCCAGGATGCTGAAACAATTTTTAAAAAGTTTTTTTTCATATGTACATAGACCATGTGGTGGTATTTTTAGCAGATGTGAATCAGCAGTTATTTCTGAGGTAGCATCACATGGTCCTGACCACTAATTTGCCTTGCAAAGGTGGGCAATGTTATACATTTAATGTTTTGCATAGCAGTGTATGAAGCAGAAAGGTAGCTTTGCTACTTATTGGCATCCAACTAAATCTGCTTCAGAGATCACTGTGGTGAGTCAGTGGGCATAGAAGGTAAGCAAAGCAACGTATTTTATTAAGTTTTCTGTAGTAAGAGTGTGTGTTATGCTGACAAGAGTGTAATAATTAATAGTGCAAAGTCTAATTCAGGTATAAGCACATTGCTTCCAATGGTTAGGTGATAAAACATGTTTTAGCCTAATTTTAACTGTGACAGGGTTTTGTATACCACTGTCTCATTCTGCAGTTTAAGAGAAAAGAGACTGATCAAGAATCAGGCCAAGATATCTTTGTTGAATCATCACAAGAATTATGTTTTTTAAAGAATCCTCAAGAGTTAATAATAAAACCATTATCAAATGCCCGCTATATAAAACATGCACCACAAAAGACTAATATCCAACATTTATTGCACTCTGATGTCTCGCAAACTGCCTTCAATGAGCAAAATGCACACACAAATACCTGCCTATCTATACATATGCAATTCTAACTAATTACATTAAATTATACAATCATTGAAATCAATTATTCAATAAAATCCTCCAGAGTTAGTTTAATGATGTTAATCTCTCTAATGATGTTAATCTCTCTCTCTCTCTCCAGGCCCCAAATATGATTCCCCACTGACACAGTTGTAGAGTTGAGACCTCAGCTAAGTGTTCCAAGCCAAGTCCTCCACCACACTCTGTGAAACCTGGGCTCTGTGTCCCTGCTCTTGGTAGCTGACACATATACTCTTTGATGTTTAACTAAATAAAAATTCACTCGTTTTTCATCTCTTCTATAATATTTAGTGAATTTTGTTTTTTTATTTTTTTTTACTGTTTGATATTTGATTTTCACACACACACAGACACACACACACACACACACACACACACACACACACACACTCACATACACACTCACCCACACCTGGAAAAGTCTGGCACAGATTTACCAGCTATGCCCCCCCCTGCACAGAATATAAGGTAGATACTGCCACCAGAATACTACAAAAATAGATACTCTAAAGCTTTTACAAGGGTATCCAATTATACTGAGTAAAATTAATACTAATACAAATGGTAGTGTTTGACCAATGCAGCAAGGCTTTCAGGAGCGGCCACAGTGACACCAAATAAATATAAGTACTCTCAAAGGTTAAAATATTCTCTAAATGCCACAGCCACGATGAAAAGTTTAAATATTTTATTTATTTTTATTTTATTTTACATTTGTTAACCGGGCTAGTCTGGCTGGATGCATGTCCATTTTCAGCAGAGGCCCGAGGAGAAAAGCTCCATTAACACTCATAACTAACAGTGATAAAAACTATCAAAAATTTAGACAAACTAAAAAATTTAAACAATCAGACATTAATGCAAGAAGCAAACAGCAAATAAACCAAATGTAAAAAACAAGTAAGCAGATTAGGAACAGTTATTATGTAGTTTTAGAAGATATTTAATAATAAATAATAAAATAACATGTAAATACTAAATATCTATTTACAATAAACACCAGAGTTTCAATCACAGGAAATATTAAAAATAATACCAATTTACATATATACAGAAAAACAATACTTAACTAACCTCACCATATTTTCCTGACTGATCTAAAGAATTACTGTCTCTTAGTTCACTTACTAGAGCAGGGCAAGATTATGTAGGTGAGTGGTCCTCCTTTGCCAGGTTTTAAAAATAGACTGCCCTAAGACTTCTGTCTCACCTAGTATCAAAACATCATTTCAGTGCTGTATTACAGGATGGCATCACATAGATCTGTTCACCTGACTTATGGCTCCTACACTACCCCTTTTACTAGAAACTGAACCAGAATCTAGAACATATGAGTCACGATACACAAACATAGAGCTTTGCTAAGATGTATTACAGTACCTGGAAGCTATAAAACCATTTCAAAAACTTCCACCCTTCCATGGTAGCAATTAGTTCACCTCAAGGACAATACAGTAATATTCCTAGTCCTGGTTTTCACAGGCATTTTGTCTTTGGTTGCAATCAGAATTGTAAGATGCAATCTTTATGGCCTAAACCAGGTAATTTAATTTCAGACTGTTTTTCAAAATTAGCTGGACTGAGATTAACCTCTTTTTTTCCAGTATCCTCCATTACAATATATTAATTTCAACAGTTACAATACAGTCTGACATACAGGTGTATTTCTTTTCTGATCTACAGGACCCACTGTTGGTACATTTTTAACACAAGCAGCTTTACAAATACATTTTCAACACAAGCACCTGTACAAATCAGTTTGATACACAACTGACATATAATTCTTTACAAAACTTCAGCTAGCTATGCTTGCATATGTTACACATCCATTGCCCTACTTTCTCTAGCATAGCTGCCACTACCTCACATTGTCACATGCTGTATCAGAAATAAAGAGTGAAAAAAGCAGTGGGCCTAACACTGGTACCATTGCAGTAAACCATAATTAATTGTTCCTGTGTCAGACAGAGACCAGATTAATTTAAAATGTTTGATTCTGTAAGATACTCTTAAATCAGGTAACAGGTCCAAAGTCTCACCTGTCTAGCTAGTTAATTAGAATTTGTAGTCTACAGCTTGAAAGACTCTGATTATGTATATGCATGTACCGACTGTAATATGCTGCTTAGTTAAACTGTTATAGATTTTATCAGTTGCTGTTATAATTCCAAAGCATTTTCAAATGCCACACAGAGCATCACAGAGCAAACCGAATTTATAATCAAATATTTGGTGGCATATTCATTTTTTTTCAAATATTTTTATTATTGGACAGAAATTGACAATGGGTGTGGTAGTTTTGTTTGGTGGATGTGACTTACATTTTGGGTGATAGCAATATATGTTTGTGTTTACAGAGGTCAGGGACTATACCTAATATCAAATGAGAGTTTAAATTTGTAAGCTACTGTTTTTTACATAACCTAACAGGTGATTTTTTTCCCAGTTTTACGAAGTTTTGCACTTCTTTTGGTTTGACTCATTTGAAGTAAAATATGATACTGATTCTGTTAACTCATTCGCTTCAAAGGAGTTCAGGACGTTTGCCCTGTAACTTCCAATGGGTGGAGCCTAAGCCTTTTGACAGAATCAAATTATTTCCTCACATTTCAAACAAATGATCATATCTCTAGAACCATAGGAATTATGAAATAAATATAAATGGCAAACTCTTCAGTAGAAACTATTTTTATAGTGGTAGTATTCTTTAGGTTCTAGGTCTTAAACCAAATTGTATAAGTCACAGTTAACACAGTAACTATTACATTTGTAATATTTGGTAAACAACTTAGAATATCTCAGCAACTACTCAAGTTGCACACATACTGTCAGCAGCATTTTATTCATCTAGCTGAGAGCTTTCATACGAGTCTAAGAAATTCTTTTTGTGTTACTTGGTTATTGATATATTTAGAAAAATATGAAAATTATATTGGCATCAATTAATATATGTAATAAAGACAACAGTCAATATTTACCTGCACTAGTCAGAATTCAAGTATAAATGCAACTGAGTTTGTCATTGTGTAAGCTTTAAGAGGAGATCTTTCAAAACCTTGTACATACCATGGTTTTGGAATTACTGATGCAAATATGAACAAGCAATATTTGACGCCTAGAGGCATCAGTATCAGGTAAATGTAAATGCACCTGGAAGCGTCACTCAGGTGTAATGAGTTAAGGGGCATTTCTGTGTTGAAGGGAAGGTATTACCTAGTGAGGTATCTGATGTAGCAACCATCTGATTCTAATTTGTGATACTGTATGTGAAAGATCATTTGTTGTCAGCTGTTGCACTGCTACACTGCTTTGGCGAAGATAATCACTGATGTGGATGGTTAACTAATGGATATCCAAAACAGTCTGACTGAAGCTGTGGGAGCTAATTGTCTATTTCTTAGATATATTGCCGTTGCTGAATTTGTTACTTTGCAATTTTTTTCTCAGTTCTAGGTATCTTTAATGAAAGTTAATGACAGTTATTTTCCCATGTTTTCCAGGCGTAATCTCTTTGTCTAATTAGGCCTGAGATATTTCTTCATCCAGTGGCACATTGATACACCTGCATGTATGTGGCAAAAGTGCATCCTATACTTCTGACAGCTGCATCAGAAAGTAAGAGAGACAGTATCGTTAGGATTTGTCTCTGCAAGTTAAGGGTGACCAGTTAATAATCGTCAGCAAAGCATGCAGGCTTGATTCCTTGATTTTGAATACTGGGCACCCTATTATAATCTATGGAATTTTCTCAGATGGTCTAAAGTGCCAGTTTGTTAGCACCAGACAGTGATCATTTGTAGATTAGGCAAAACTATTACCTATATACATATGATTGATATTTTAGTTAACATAACATCTAGTAATATGTTGGAGCCTATGGTTGGGGTTAACATTGTAAGTTCTTTCACTAGTTGGTTAAGACTATTCAAGATGAGACAGCTTTGAAGTTGAACAGTAGCCAGGTAATGTGCATTCAAGGTTAAAAGTCACCAAACAATATGGTGTTTTTGGTATACCTTGGGGAACATATTTGTTAGTATTTGTTCAAAAAGTGAGTGCTAGTGGGGAAGGTGGCCAAGTACAACATAAAGACAGAGCTGCTATGCCTCATTAAACCTAATATTTGCTAAAAAATCATAAAATTGTAACAATAAAAATACAGTGTAAGCAATATGCAGTTGCATTTTCATTTGTTGACATACTGTAGCTCAGGTAGTGGTAAGATGCAAATACTTGTGAAAAGTATTGACAACATCCCTAAATAGCATGAAGCATGATTTAGCCACACCCCTAACAACAATGATCAGTATCAGCAAACATGCATGTTTTGTACCAAATGAATGGAGAACAGTTATAGTCATTCTCCTGCATAAGGCAGGACCTTCCAGAAATCCAGGCAATTATAGAGCCATCAATTTGACCAGCCTCATATGCAAAGCCATGGAAAGGCTTATCATGGAACTTATTAATCAGGACATAGGGAACTCCAAACACTGGGCCTGTCTCAGTTTGGATTTGTCAAGGGCGGGTCATGCTTACTCAATCTGGCAGATTCTTGAAAAAGCCACTAAAGAAAAGGATAAAGACAAAATTGTACACACCACATACCTCGACATGACCAAAGCTTTTGACATAACTCCCCAAATAGGCATAGTAGAAAAGCTAAATAAACTGGGAATAAACCCTTATGTCATCATGCTGGATTGCCAGTTGGCTCACAGATAGGATGCAGCTAATCAAATCAGGGTAAGTTACCTCCACAAAGTGACCATTAACCAGTGAAATCCCCCAGGGTTCTGTGCTGGGACTTGTTTGGCATCTACTTTTCTGAAGTAAAAGCCAATACCAAAAGGCTCTGGCTGACTAAGTTTGCAGAACACTTCCCAAATCACTTAGCCATCCTACAGGGAGGTTTGACCCAAGTATATAACTGCTGCCAAAGTCATGGGCTGAAACTAAATTCCAGAAAAATGCATTATGGTATCCTGTTGGAAGTCCTCTACTCCAGGGAACTACCACATTAACAATATGCCCCTGAGAGCTGACCCAGTTGATTAGGATTTGGGAACTTATGTGAAAATCAACCTAACGTTTGACCATCATGTGTCCATTGTTGTAAGAAGTTCTTCTATATTGCACAACTTATAAACAAAGGGACTGCATCTTGATCTAGTGATGTCATTGTACCCCTTTACTCAGCCCTCATTAGGCCAGTCATTGAATATAATGTCACCTTTGGCATGCATCTGTGCAGACACATGCAACAACTGGAACACACACAGAAATACCTTACTAAAAAGATACAAAGCCTAAACAACATGTCCTACATGGACAGACTCAAAGTCCTGTCACTATACTCGGTATCCTATAGATTGCTAAGGAGTCATCTGTGTATAGCATACAAGGCATCCTCCAACCCATTAGTAATGGATTTACTGCAAATCAACAAGTCAAATGGCATTAGAAATACTCTGTCTAGGGATCTAAACCTCTTCTGCAACATCAACAGAACAGTTTGGATAGACAGATATATCTCACAGAGGATACCACTGCAGTGGAACAGACTACCCATCCACATAAAACAAAGTTAATTCCTGTCTATATTCAAGAACAACTTAGATCTATGGATGCGAAACAGAAAATTTACCCCAAGACTGCCTTCTGTACCATTAATAAACACAAGCAGCTCCTAAATGCTTTATCCCATGCATGGGTCCCCTCAAATTGTACTGATTGGGGTAATATATAATTATCAACCATGGGATGGGTAAGACCAATCTATAACCAAATGGGACAGGTTATTTTGAGCACAAAAAGAGAAACTGGCTAAGCCTAAAATGGGCTGCAAGGGCAGCTAGACTAGCACTTCCCTATGAACCTATGACCCTATATAAGACTTTGTATGTGTCCTATGAATGAGTACAAATTAGATGCATTTTACAAGCAGCACGATTCAAATTCAGTGTTTGCCATTAGCTTTTAAAAGGGAATTGTTGGGTCAAGTCTCAGCTAACAAGGAAATTAATACTTTATGTGGTGTATTTATTGAGCTTTTGCACACACCCAAAGGGTGGGTGTTGCTTAAACAGAATGGGAAGTTCCAGGGATTTATTTAAGCTCTCAGCTCTGAAACAGATGCGCTAAACCTCAGCTTAAGCATTCCATCACATGGCTTATTTTATCTAATTGCAAAAGACTGCTACTTTGCCACACAGAAATTGTGTAAAATAAAAATACAGGTAGATTTATATAGTCAGTGATTGGAAAAGAGAATCCTTGAAATTAATTTTGCTAATTTAATCAAATCTGTTGCTTCTGTCAGGTTGGTGTCTATAGTAAAAAACAGAAATACATTACTCAGGTTTATTTATATATGTGCACAAGTATAACCAGTATCTTCTTTTGTATTTTTTCTACTTAGAAAAGCATGAAGAGGAATTACATTAAGGTTGTTTACTTGTCCTGTAACTTGTCACTGAAAATAGTCTGAGTGCTATACATAGGTAAATGGAGGTGTCTGCCAGGGATTTACCTTACAGAAGAATATAAACAATGTATGTATGCTTGGGGTCATTGTCATGTTGAAAGGTGACAGTCCTCTTCATCTTCAGCTTTCTAGCAGACACTTGAAGGTTTTGGGCCAAAAGAGACTGGTATTTGGAACTGCTCATAATTCCCACCAACTTGACTAAAACCCTAGTTCCAGCTGAAGAAAAGCAACCCCAAAGCATAATACTGCCACCATCATGCTTCACCTTGGGGATGGTGTTCTTTTGGTGATGCAAAGTGTTGTTTTTGTGACAAATGTACCTTTTGGAATTATGGCCAAAAAGTTCAACATTGGTCTCGTCAGACAACACATTTTTCCACATGCTTTTGGGAGACTTGTATTATTTTGCAAATTTTAGCTGAGCCTGGATGTTTTTCTGTGTAAGAAAAGGCTTCCGTCTTGCAACCCTACCCCATAGTCCAGACATATGGAGAGTACGGGAGATTGTTGTCACATGTAGTACACAACCAGTACCTTTCAGAAATTCCTGCAGCTCCTTCAGTGTTGATATAGGTCTCTTGGCAGCCTCCCTGACCAGTTTTCATCTTGTCTTTTCATCAGTTTTGGAGGGGCGTCCAGTTCCTTGCAGCATCACTGTTGTCCCATATTTACTCCACTTTTTGATGACTGTCTTCACTGTGTTCCATGGTTTATCCAGTGCTGTGGAAATTTTTTGTACCCTTCTCCTGACTGATACCTTTCAACAATTCCATCCCTTTGATGCTGTGTAAGCTCTCTGCGAACCATGGCTTTTGCTGTAGTAGGCAACTGAGTAAATGTCAGGAAAATCCTACTAGGACAGCTGAACTTTATTTGGGGTTAATCAGAGTCTCTTGAATTGCTGGCAGATGTGTACCCAAGACTGAATGCTGTAAGTAAATCAAAAGGTGCTTCAACAAAGTATTAGTTTAAGGGTGTGCACACTTATGCAACCAGCTTATTGTACATTTTTTATTTTTTATATTTTTCCCCTAACAGATTTGTTTGTTTTTCAGTTGAATTGTATAGGTTATAGGTCACATTAAAGGTGGCAAAAGTTCTGAAATTATTTATTGTGGTCTTTTATATCATACACACACACACACACATATATATATATATATATATATATATATATATATATATATATATATATATATATATATATATAGGTTGTGATGTTCACTAAAACTTGGTTAACCTAACAGAAAAACTAATCAGTGGTTGAAGTTTCACTGTAGGAAAAAAATGCACTTTTGACTTCTAAATGTCACAAATAATTCTGGAAAAGTACAGTTACATAAGTAAACTTACAATAACAGTAGATGTTTGAATGAAAACTGCCACAGTAGCCTTAGCTATATGGGTTATATCATGCTTTCCATGTGCCCAAACTGTCTGTCAGCTCAAACTGAGCTGACTGAAAGAAAGGTTTGGGTGCAAAGCCCTTCAGAGCTTCCAAGCCAACAGAGAAAGAGAAGCTGTGCCCTAAAAGGACAATGCTAGGAAGAACAAAACATAATTAAATAACCATACCCTGTCATAAACAACATACTAAAAAAACAAGGGGGACGGGAGGGAGAAGCTGTTGCAGCAGTGATCATTCAAACATCTACTGTTTTGGTATCCTATTGATCACTGTTGCAGTAGCCTTAGCTATATGGGTAGATTACCCTAGTTTACTACATTTGGGAGGAGGAAGGAGAAGATTACAAGAACCCCTGGAGAATGGCCCTTGCCAAGCCTGGTCTAGACCTAGAGAAGGAATCAAGTTTATAGTGCTTTGTAAAAGTATGTACAGGGGACCAAGTTGCAGCTTCTAGAATACTTCTAGAATCCATCACTTTCAAAAACTCAAAGATTAAACCATGGCTCTTGTAGTGTGAGCTTTGACCCTGCCTGGAATACTTTTGTTGTGGTGAGTATAAGAAAAGCCTTGGAGAACCATTTGGAAATTGTCTGCTTTGACACAGGTTGTCCCTTCTTCTTACCTTCACAAGAAATAAACAAGTGATCAAAAGATCTGAAAGATTTAGTTCTGTCAAGATAGTACCTGAGCTGTCTGTGGACATCTATGTCATGCAATATCTCTTCTCCATTATTTTTAGGTTCAGAAAAGAAAACAGAAGATGGATAGTTTGGATTAATGTAAACTCGTATACTACTTTAGGCATAAAAGAAGAATTAGTTCTCAAAGAAACCCTGTCCTTGTGGAAAATGAGATACAGTTTACTCACCTTAAGAGCTTGTAATTCAGATACCCTTCTTGCAGAGGTCAGAACAGCCACTAAAACTGCTTTCCATGTTAAGGACCTTAAGTCAGCCAGGTTAGCTCATTCAAATGGGGCAACTGTTAGAGTCTTTAAAAAAAAGTAAAACCTCAAGGGGAAGCCTCTGGTTTACTTAGAAGCCTCTTATTGCAAAACCCTTTTCAAAAACATTTTGACATAAAAAAATCATTGAAAGAGGAGGATCCATTGGTAAACATGCTGAACTGGTTGATAACTGAACCCAGACTGAGGAGTAAGAAAGGTTATAGGATAGTAGCTCATACAAACATTGTAAAACCAGAGAACAACTAGCCCTAAATAAGGGCTGGTTATGTTGTTGGCATCAACTAGAAAACCTTTTCCATTTATTAATGTATACTTTTTAATAGCAGGCTTTCTTGCCTCCATTAGTACCTGTTACATAACCTCGATAAACAGGTGCCTAAAGGGAATTAAGATCCTATCATCCAGGCAGTCAGTTGAAGTTGATTGGGTTTGGGGTCTATCAAACACCCCTGTTCTTGTGTGAGTACATCCTGTCTGCAAGGAAACTTGTGGTAAATGCCCCTATCCATTTCCAAAAGAAAGGATAGATACTGTTGTCTGCACCCACAAGGGAGTCACCACAATGATCTTGGAGGATTCCTTATGAATCACCTAAAGTACCATGGCTATTAGTGGAAAGACTGGAAAAGCATAAAGGATCATTACTATCCAAGGAAGAGAAAATGCATCCTTCTACTAGGCCTTCTTGCATGAAGTCTTGGGCCGGAATATTGCCAGCTGTTTGCTCAGAAAGGAGGCAAAAAGGTCTACTTGAGGAATTCCCCACAGATGGGTCAAATCATGGAAAACATCTGATATGGTTTCCATTCATGAGGGTCTGTCCTTGTCAAGCTCAACCTTCTGCCACACAATTTTCCTCTGAAAGAATGTAGGATGCCTGTAGAATGAGGCTGTGCTGTAAAGCAATATCCCAAACTAATATGGCTAGTTTGCAAACGTGGTACAACTTGGTTCCCCCTTGCTTGTTGATATACTACATGACTGTGGTATTATCTGTAACAAATTGAAGAGGTCCTGGGGAGCAAAGATGATTCACTGATTTGAGTGCCTTCATATCAGGGCAAGCATCACAAATATATATATATATATATATATATATATATATATATATATATATATATATAGATATGTGTGTGTGTGTGTGTGTGTGTGTTTGCATCTGACCTTTGTGTCCAAAACATTTTGCACTTTTACCCCTCCAGAAACTGCTCCCCAACTAAAGTCCAAGGTGTCTGTGGTGACTGACTGCTTTGGAACAGGGAGGGAGACCTGGATTTAGGGTTATCTGTTGTATCCACCAAGTGATTCTCCTTCTCACAAACACCAGCATTGGGATCTGAAAAGACAAGGGGTGTTGGCACTAAGACCAAAGAGACTTCAGATACCAGTGTATCTTTCTCAGGTGGAGTTTTGCCAGGGGTATCATGAGAATTATGGAAGCCATGAGACGCAAAGTCCAGAGATATTCTTTCACAATGACCAACGTCTGAGTGGAAACCCTAGAAATAGATATAGATATAGATAATGATATAGATATAGATATAGATAATGATATAGATATAGATAATGATATAGATATAGATATAGATATAGATATTGATATAGATATAGATATAGATAATGATACAGATATAGATATAGATATAGATATAGATATAGATATAGATATAGATATAGATAATGATATAGATATAGATATAGATATAGATATAGATAATGATATAGATATAGATATAGATAATGATATAGCTATAGATATAGATATAGATATTTTTTTCCTGGGAAGGAAAGCTCTTTGAACTGTGGTGTCGAATTAACATGCCAAAAACACAATCCTGTGAGAAGGCGTCAAGAAAGACTTTTGAATGTTCTTTTGGAATCCCAGCTTGTGTAAGAGATCTCTAACCCAAGAGAGATTACTGACACTTAGAAAAACATTCTGCAAAGATAAGCAAGTTGTCTAAATATGGAAAAATGTGGATACTCTGTAGCCTGCAATGAGCTATAACTGGAGCTGAACACTTTGTGAACACTCTTTGGGCAGTGGATAATCCAAAGGGTAAGGCAGAGACCAGATAATGTGATACCGACACATAAATCTTATAGAAATGCCTGAAGTGTGGAAAAATAGGAATGTGATGATAAGCATCTTTTAAATCTAATATTACAAGGAAACTTGAATGAGGAAGATGAGGTAAAAGGTTATGATGTGACATCATTTTTAAATTTGGGCAAAACCACAAACAGGTTCAGGAAAGAAAGATCCAGAACTGGTTTCCAAACATTTTATTTCGTTGGCACTAAAAACATCCTTGAATAAGACCCCTTTCCCATTTGGGAAGGGGGGACTGGTCCTATCACTCTCTGGGACAGCATGTGATGATGAACAGGTGGAAACAAAAAAGCCTGGTCTGGAGTATGAGGAATTACCCCCCTAGAAGGAGGAATTTCATCCTACGGCCATCTGTAACCTTAATGAACGATATGTTGCCAAAGAGGAAAATTGGAAATTTGGACTTTCTATTAGAAAAAAAAGGGGGACTACCAGGGTGGGATAGGGGAACAAAGTCTCTTAAATAGCTATTCTGACTTATTAGACAGTCCTTGGTTTTGGTAATTTCAAGAATTCATCTTGGAACCCCCTTGCCATTTCTTCTTAAACATCTGTTTACCTGCATTTTATTGATACTGTTTATTTTGTTTCTTACAAAAACTGGATGAGGAGTTAGGAGTCCCTTGGAAACCTTGGAAAAAGAGGCCTAAAAATATTGGAGATTCACTGTATCAGCTTACCCCTTTCAACACACTTTTTGATAACTTCTTCAGCAGAGGGACCGGAAGTTAAATTTCTATCCAAAGGAGAATTCAAAATCTCATTTTAACATCATCTAGGAGGTTCTGCGAACACAGACATGAAAACCTCCTCAAAACACTACAAGTGGCCATAGCCCTTGAAGAACTATCAAGAGTTATATACACACTGTAAACGATGCGTAGTGACTTGAACAATAGAACAAATTAAATTATTTAAAGCAATTTTTTTTTCTCATAAGAACGTGCAGATAAAACATTCTTTCACAATTAGTCAGAACAAACTTTAGCATATGAGCCTGACAATTCAAAATTCTGAAAATCAAAGTTGCAGAAGCATTCACTTTTGTTTTCCCATACTTATCAATAATCTTCCCATCCTCATCAGAGAGAGAGAGAGAGAGGGAATAGGATTGGAATTATCTATCTCTGACCCTGCCCTGATGGATATGCTGCACATCCACAAGTCAAATGGCACAAGAGTCACTCACTCTAGGGATATTAACCTAGCCTGTGACATTAACAGAACGTGCTGGAGACACAACTACATCTCCCAGAGATTGTCTCTACTCTGGAATAAACTTCCAGTTCACAAGTGAAGCAGAGCTCCTCACTGACCCTATTCAAGGGCAACCTGGACAAAGGGATGGGAGACCTTAAATTCACACCAGGGGTGGCACCCATGTCCCTCATGGACAGGGGTTTTCAGTGGTTATCATAGACTTGCTCTGCAAATTACATAACTTTAACCAAAGACAACTGAGGCAAATCGGAATTAACATGGCTAGTGTTGTAAGGACTCTATGGCCACTAGCCTAGTAATTTGCTATCAACCTATAAACAGCCAAAGCCATAAATGGGGAAAGTCTTTCTACATTTTTTAAGGATGACACCCATCTGTATTAAAATCCTTAAATAGTGTACATAAAAATTAGCTGTACCGAAAACGGGCCCAGAGCATTGTCGCTGATAAAAAGAAAGACAACTATGGTTACCAAAGTCTATGGAACCAATATTTGAGAAGGCAGGACCAGCAATTGCTTGAAGGGCCTAGTCTTGACAGTTAACTGAAGCTTGATTTCAGTTAACCGGGTTCCAGATACAATTTCACTAAGGTATCAGTAAAATGAAGGTTCAGCAATATTCCAATGTCATATTTATAGCAGCACAATGTAACTACAGTACTGTTCCACACAGCAGAAACCTTGAAAGTAATGCACAACATAATTACCATTGCTTTACTGGCAAATTACAGCAGAGTGTGGATTATTGCTAGTTAATCCAGAACACAGACAATGCAGACATTATGATGCATAAGTATGCGGGTCATGTAACTTCATAGTACTCTCCTGACATCACCCAGTTTGTGAATTAAATGCATGCATCTATCACTAAAGTAGGTTATTGAATTTATTATAAAATTTACTAGAAAACAGTTATTAAAGATTTTTTTTCTCTTCAAAGAAGAGAAATTTACTGTGTCCTGCTGTGAAATGTATGTCTCTGCACCTTATATAATGTTTCATGTTAAAAAGACCAGAATTTAGAAAAAATGCATTAAGCCATTACTTAAATTTGGCTTCTAATATGTAAATGGAATAAGGAGGAATTTTGCCTTTCAATGATACTTAACAAACATCTAGAGAAGAAATGATTCTTTCATTGCTTCATTTTATACACAAAGATGGAGACAAGCTAAGCAATGGAATGGAATGTTGATGCGCACATACCATCTCACACACACACACACACACTAGTGCGCAGAAAGGCCAGTAAAGAGAAACTGCAGTACTCTTCACTTGTGAATGCTTTTTGCTATTTCAGTACAGCTGTTTTCAGTTTTTTTCAAACGACAGGAAAAAATGCTGGATGAAAGTAACTGCCATACATAGTCTCTCTCTCTCTCTCTCTCTCTCTCTCTCTCTCTCTCAATCCACATATATGCACACACACATTTTCTGTCTATTCCCTGTTGTAGTGAAGCATCAATAAAAGGGGACAGAAAGTACTACCAAAGGCAGTGCAAAGCTGATGCATGAAGATTATGATGATTGTGACACAAGCACTGTCATACAGAAGTGTACTATACAAAGAAATGCATCTCACGGTAATCTAGTTTTCTTGTCAGCTACTGACAGAATTAGGTTTGGATATGGCAACAAGCTTTTGCTCATAACATTAAAAAAAAGATGAACTGAACACTGTGTGTGCCATGTTGTCATATTTCTCTATCACTTTGTGCCTGTTTACAGAAGTGGCATGCCATGCTGTTATTACTTCTCTATCACTTTGTGCCTGCCTGTTCACAGAAGGTACATGCCATGTTGTCATACTTCTCTATCACTTTGTACCTGCCTGTTCACAGAAGTTGCATGCCATGTTGTCATACTTCTCTATCACTTTGTGCCTGCCTGTTCACAGAAGGTACATGCCATGTTGTCATATTTCTCTATAACTTTGTGCCTGCCTGTTTGTAGAAGTTACACTGCTGTATATTTCACACAAACTGTGAAAAACTTGTCAAGAATTTATGTTACACATCACACAATGAAGACTGTCAGGAAAATTTCTGCTGTACCTCAGATCTACTTTGAGCTGTTGTGTACCTCTGTTTACATGTAGCAAGGTGAGCATACAGTCAGCCTCAGTGGAATTTTGATTTTGGAAGATTTCTAATATGTTTCTGCTCACTTCTGTCCTGGTTTGACAGAGGGGGTTTAAGCTATGAGTTGTTATTAAGCATCATCCTGTACTCCAGGGTTTGATCTCTTCAATCTCTGTTTGGAAACAGTGGGACTCTAAACATTTTTGGCACTTTAACTCAGAAGGTTAAGAGTATGAGCTGTTGGCCAGCTCTGTGATGTAGAGGGATAAAAGCCCTAACTATGGCAGAGGCAGGGAGGGATAGGTGTCCCCTGTACATAGAGATGAGTAGCCTTCAGATGTAACAGATAAATGCTGGGAGGGGAGATATCAAGGAGTAGGTCACAAATTAAAAAAATCTCCCAGTGGAAGCAGTCAGTGGAAAGACCCTCCAGAAGATGCCCTTAGGTTACATGCTAGTCAGGGGTCGCATTTGGTACTGGCTGCTGAGCTGCAGCCCCCTCCCAATAAAAAAGGAAAAGAAGAAATAGACAAAGAAACTACATTTTTTAAATTATGTTTGCTCTGTAAAATTTAATTTTACCATTACCACAACCACATTTAGAACTCTGCTAATGCATGGAGTTCCGAGGTGAGCTAAAAAGAAATGAACTACTGTACAGCCCAGCACTACATCTACTCCATATTGGGAATAAGGCAAGCATCCCTTATTACAGGTCTTCCTGCTTTCTGTATAAGGCAGAAACATCAGAAAAAAAGTGACTCATTGGGCTGCTGTATGAAGCAGTGAGGAGCCTTTCCTACTGGCTCAGGTTGCCTCAGGTGACTGAGCCAATCTGAGACTGAAATGAAGAGATTAATGTGCATGATGGAATAAGTTATATATATATATATATATTTTTTTTTTTTAAGTATTTTTTGTTACAGGCACTTTATCTGCTACTGCCAGCATGTAAAAAGGCAAATACTTAGATTGTGTGCGTGTGTGTGTGTGTGTGTGTGTGTGTGTGTGTGTGTGTGTGTGTGTGTGTGTGTGTGTGTGTGTATATTTACAGTCATTTGTTTACCAGGATAGTCCTACTGAGCAGTATCCTTTGTCAGTGGAGGCCTGTGAGAAAAAGTTCCATTATACAGACATCTTGGACATCATTTACATTGTTTTGTAATTTGCATCAGTTTCATTCATTAGCAACAGTTTCATTATTCAGACATCCTTGAAATCAGCTACATCATTTACAAACAGTTCAGATTAAAAATAACAGTTATATGGGTTTTACATGAATAAAAGATTTCAAGATAAAGAGTTAGAGTAGCACAAAGAAAGGATGGAGGTTAGGGGACACAAGGAAAATAAAAGAGCCAAGATGATGGAGGAAGGTATAGTTGTGATAACACTAAATTAAGTTTTGTGTGACAGAGAGTTATGGCACAAATTCACATAGCTATATGAGTACCAGTTTAACCAGGGGTGGTGCAGGTGTAGACCCATTTTTATACTAGTAGTTGCTTCAGTTGGCATTTAAAGTCTTTCAGGTTGCAGACTGTTCTTAAGTGGAATGGAATGGTACTCCAGCTATTAGCAATACAGTGTGAATGCAGGGAGTATCCTGCATTAGTGTGAGGTTCAGTTTTGGAGAACAATAGGAATATGATGATAAGTGTCCATGAGATCTATAGTCACCATGAAACAGTAGTCTGGGAGCAACAATAGGACTGAATGTAAGGTGAGAAGTTTGAATTTCAGAACTTTTATAAAGGTGTTTAGAATAGAGGAAGGGGGTCCCCAAATATGGTTTTATCTGAGCAGTAAGCCAAAAAAATCAATACTGGATCCTTTGAAGGGTCACAGAACTTTTGTCTTTGGATGTCAGAAAGAGAATAAACACTCACTTCAGTTCCTGTTACAGCTGAAGGCTTCCCTCTTAGGATATACTCAGCCAATCAGCTGTCACTGGAAAAGAGAGAGGGAGGGGATTCTGATCTTTGAAAGCTGAGCAGTACTGATTTATCTTGGAAGATAACCCAAAATAGGTTCATAGGTGTGTACTAGACTAACAACCATTAGATCCTTTATAAGCCTAGCCATCCATCCCAAATCTCTGACAAGGTCTGGTACTCTTAATATGTGTAAGCAGGGGCTTGGAAAATGAAACATTTACAAGCAAGGGTCTGGGAGCTGAATAATTTACAGGTTGTCTGTGTCTTTTAGAGACACAGGTGCCAAACCAGAGTTGAATTTCCTGCTCCCCATCCAATTGTCCAAGGTAAATTTGAATTGAGTTAAAGATGAACCCAAAATGTGAATGACGCAGTGGGAACAATGAACATCACCTCATCCATGGTCCCTGTTAACATATCCATTTGCCTGATTATCAGTACAAAATATGGCCTAGCTGTACCCCTACTTAGCATCATTAATCCAAGCCTGTCCATGGGTTAAATTTCTTAAAACTGGAAAACAGACATGCTAATTCCATTATACTAGGGGAGCCAAACCACAGACCATAGTAACTATAGACACATTTGTCTCACTAGCCTCATACATAAATCTATGGAACTTATTATCTCAAACCTTATTAATCTGGACATTGAAAATATCTTAACCATAGAAAAAGTCAGCTTTGTCAAAGAAAGTTCTTGCCTCTTTAACCTCATTAATTTATTTGAAAAAGTAACAGAAGCAGTGGACAATGATTACTCAGTACATTCAGCATATCTGGATCTAGCCAAGGCCTTTGGCACTGCTATCCATGCAGGGATTATTAACAGATTTGTAAATCTGATCATACATTTTTATGTTGTGCAGACAGTAGCTAACTGTCTGCCTGACAGTGACAGCACCAATATGGTTAGATTTGCAAGTGCCACTTCTGAGAGCAAAAGCATTACCAATGGTATGCTCAATGCTGGCCCTTTCTTATTTAGCATCTATTTCTCATTCCTATAGGTCAACATTCCTGGTCTATGGTTATCTAAGTTTTCAGACACCAATAAAATGGATGTTGTTATTCAATCTTCCACTCATTCACATTTGCTCCAGCATGGGATTAACCATGTTAACAATTAGTGCAAGTTCTCAGACTAAATGTAGTATAGCTCATTTTGGTAAACAAAACATTTCCCATACCATAAAAGCCCTTCAGTCAGACACTCTTGTATGGAGGGTAGGAACTTGTGTTGAAAATTCTTTGTCTTTAAACTATCATGTCTCCTCAATAGTTTAAAAAGCCTTCTGTCTGGCTCAGCTAATTTCCAAACTCATCTCCTCTATATCTAAACTCTATGTCAGTGCCTCAACAGGTAGCACATTTGCCTTTGGTGCTGGAAAATCAAAAGTCTGTAGGTTCTTGCCCCACTCCAGATAATTGCATTCATTTTTATATTACTAACGCTGCAGAGCTGCTTGAGGGGGGTGCTGCACTCCTGAGTATGCTAGCCTTTAGATGAGATGTTAAATCGAGGCCCTAACTGCTTGAGTTGATAGTAGCACCTGAGGGTGTATAAGATGCCATGGCACCTATAGAAAAAAAAATAGGGGTCCTTTATTAAAATTTACAAAATACAACATATAAACATTCTATATACACATTTTACAGCTCATTTACAATTATGTACAAGTAATTCACACATTGTGAACATTATTAGACTTTTAATTCGCCACTCTTTTTTCCACAACCAAAATCTTATTTTCTTCAAAATTTCTACCAATACCAATTTCCCATTATATTTTATCTCAATCATTCCAAATTTCATTCCAAATAATCCATATTATACAAAACATTTTTATCTAATCTATATCATCTTGATTCATATTTTCATAGTTTCCATATTCTATCATATCCATATTTATAAATCTAACATTTTTCAATCCTTTTAAACATTCTTTATCACATATTTCTTCCCACAATTGATTTACTCTTTTTCATTTCAGAAAAAAACATGTTCAGTACTCTCTAATTCCCCACAATATATACAGATTCTATCTTTTATTGTTTCATATAGGATATTTGCCTTTACCAGAAACATATTTATAGACAACCTCCATGAAAAATCTGTACATTCTACATATTTTTCACATCTTTTCATTCTTGCTTTTACAGCTTTGACTTTTTATCTCCTAAATGCTTCCAAGGGTAAATATAGTAAAATTTTCCCATTATATTTTTATACTGTTTTCCTTTTCTATTCTGTTTCTTAAATCAACCTTCCATAGTAATATTTTCTCTTGATATAATTTAATTTCTGTACAAGTGATTCCTTTACTTCTTTTTAAACATTTAAGCTTTTCCCATATTGATGTATATTTTCCTCTATAATCCTTATTAACAATTTTCCTTTTTCCTGCATTCCTGTTAATATCTTATATAAATTTAATTATGCTGTATATACAATTGAGTTTACTAAACCCAAACCTCCTTCCTTTTTGGTAACATAAATAATTCCTCTTTTAATAGTGTTCAATCTAGATCTCCATATAAATGTAAATAACACATTCAGTAATTCCTTTTCACATTCTGGTGCATTCATAAATGCACTTACTAGATGTGCCATCTTACCTAATATTACTGAATTAATCATGCTTTTTTTCCTATATGTAAGTTTTTATGTTCTCCATAATATACAAGTACTCCTTATTTTAAACATCAGATCCTTCCATTGTGTCACTCTGTTGCTCAATACCAAACTTTATTCCCAGAATTTCTATTTCTTCTTCATTAAACTGGATACCTCTTATTTGTCCAGAGAACCACAGTCTTTTACTCTTTAAGAGAGCATCACTGGAATATGAATTTCCTCTGGTGAACAATATTTAGCTTCCTCCAATGCCAATTTTATCTTAGTAACTTCTGCATTTATAATTAATGCAAATATAATACTACTTGCTTGCTATCCTTGCTTAATACCACTTTTTATTTCTATTGTCTCACTTAACCAACCACTACCCACTAGTCTCACTTTATTTTCGCTACATACAGATTTCAAAACATTGATTATTTTATTCCTCATATTATATTCTTTCAAGATTTCCCATAATACTTCATGCTGGATCTTGTCAGATTACTTACATGTACCAGTATTTCAATTTTATTTCCCTATTTATTACATCATCTACCAATTCTCTTATTAACATTAAAAGTCCTTGACTTCCTTTTTCTTTTATTCCAAAAATTATTTTAGTCAGTAACTTGTTAGCCTTACTTACTATTCTTTTTTTCTATCCTACTATTTTCATAAAAAATATTATAATCAACATTGTTTAATACTAGTGGTATCTGTTTTTTACATCTGTTCCTTTTCCCTTTTCCATATAAATTTCATTAAACCCATACACATTTTTTCATTTACACCTTTTTCTAACCATTTATTCAACATCACGAAAAATATTATTTTTGCCACTCTTACATACCCTTATACATTAAATATTCAAGTCCATCTAAACCTGCAGCTGCTTCTACATTTACTGTTTTCAACACATTTTTAAATTCTATCATTGTAAACGTTCCTTACATTCTCTTATTGTCTTTTTCATTTATTTGTTTAAGTTCCATCTATTTTCTCTTATAGTGTCACATATGGAAAACATCTTCAAAATATGTATTTTTACTGTCTGCATAATTTCTTTTTGTGTATTCATTATACATCCTTATTCTTATTTTTTCTTTAACCATTTTATTTAGACATGGTGCTACTTCTTCTTTTCTTCCTTGTAAAATATTTTTATTTGAATAACATTTTTTTAAATTTTCTCTTGGTTCATTTTGTACAATGTTCTCTCTTTTTCTAGAAACTCTTCTTTATTTTCTATTATGTTTTTAAAGACTTGGTTATTGATTTCCTTATATTTGCAACTACTTTGTATTTTTTTGCCATTCCATTACCTGTTTTCTATATTTTTCTTTTAAACTAATCCACCAACTTGCCCAATCTTTACAAAATCATCCCATGTATATATATATATATATATATAATCCAACCATTGTTGATGTATTACTTCATTTACATACTCATTTAGCTCTGACTCATTAATTCTTTTTATCTCTCTACCTAGTTTATATAATATATTCTTTCTTGAATATCTATCCAGATTGCTACATGGTCTGAAAAACCCATAATTTTAAATCCTTGATGTAATTAAACTCTCTGATACTATAAAGTAATCAATTTCAGTTCTCAGATTTCTCCTTTTGTATTTCCAGTGTTTGCTTTCCATAACTACATTTTATAGCTTTTGATCATATCTGAAATAACTTTACATCTGCCCCTTGTTTTCATCTATGCCTTAAATCACAATTGAAGTCTCCCACTACTATCATTTGCATATTTACACTCACATAATCAAGTATTTTCCTAAACATAATCACTCTTTGTTTTTGTAAAGTGCATGTGTAGAGTGTAATCACCCTATATGTTTGGTTTCTCCATCTTATACATAATATTACTATTCGTCCTAACACTACTAGTGTATAATCCAGAATGTCTATGCATTCTTTACATAAAATTGCTATACCTGAGCATTTTTCATCTCCTAAGTTCCATATAACCTTGCCTTCCCATAGCCCATTAACTTGTATTCTTTCTTCTTCTGTTGTTATTCTTATGTCTATTAATACTATAATGTCCATATCTAACATTCTACACCATTCTAACACTCCTAGCCATCGTTGAACATTATTTATACAATTCACATTAATGGCTAGTATTCTCACCTTATGGAATGGTTTCTGTTACTTCTGTCCTTTTCCTTTTTTTGTTTCCTGCTATACCTAAATTTTTAAATGTGTGTTTTCTGTCTTTCCCTGTTTTCCCAATAGAACTTCTTTTACTTGTAGCTATCATTTTATCATCCCCTTCATCACATGAATTACTTACATCTTCCTCTATCTCTCCTTTTTTTCCTTTTGTTTCACTCATACATTCATTTTATGTAGCATTACAGTCCATCCACAAATGTCCTAGTTTTTTACACTTTATACATTTTTGCTTACAGTTTTTTTGCTTCATGACCAACTTTACCACAAATAAAACATTTCCTTTTGTCACAGTTGCTAATTAAATGATCATCTTTATCACACAAAAGAAGTCTTTGGTTGTCCCCAGTATCTAACCAATCCCTTATCCCCCTCCATATTAAATATACTCAGCAAATGCATTATTTTGTCATTTTGCATGTTCAATATAACACCACATTCCCATCATCCAGTCCATAAATCCCTATTGTCATAGATCTTTGTAATGTTTATTACATCTCTACACACAGTTTTTAAACAGTCTTCTAAATCAACTCTTTCAACTTTAGTTCTAAATTGTGTAAATACTCTTTTTTAGCTTCTCTGTTAAATGCCTGCACAACATACAACTTCCAGGGGTTTTCATTTTTTCTCTTTTCATACTATTCGAAAAATTTCTCTACATACTGCACTTCCTTGAAAAAATGTCACAAAAAAGCCTTTGTTACTACAAATAAAAGTTCTTACCTCTCTGGGTTCAATACCCAGTGGTGAGATGCTGCTGCCCCATATTTCATACCTGTCCAGTCCCTTTTCCATTTTGCTAACTTATCTTCATTTGATGCTGTCTTCTAACTTCTACTTTCTTCTCTTTCTTCAACATCTCTTACCATTCATACAATTTCTTTTCTTCCTTATTTTCTGAACTTCTTTTTCTTCTTGAATTCTGTCCATTATTTCTCCCCATGACACTGTCTTCTCACTCTCCAGTCCACGCTGTTCAATAAATTGTTACAAGTAAACAACCAACAACCCCAAGGGTTGTAACAACACACTCAGGTGTTGCAGAGTCTGTTGCAAACAAATTCCTCTGGAATAACTCCTCTGAAGCTACCATATCTACTTCAAATTCCTCTTTTTGCCTTTTACTCTTTTCTTCCTTCTCCATTCTCCTCACTCCATATAACTTCCAATTCATTCTCTATAACATTAGGCTTTTCAGTTGTTCAATTAGCAGCTTCTTCCTCCTCCAAAACACAGAAAATACATTCTTCCTCCTCCATCTTTCATTTTAAACTTCTTGCTTCTCCAAGCCACCTCCATGCCTGAACAGGAAGACAGGAAGAATAACAGCAAATTGATTCCCCATACACAAAAAGTAAAACTTTTTTTATTTATTAACATCACTTATATACATACAGTACTTACTATATACATATTTACATTATTTATAATCATTTACACTTTTAACAATGGCACTTAAAGTTATATTAACAAGCACTTAGCCACACCCTTTCTTCCACAACCAAAAACATATCTTCTTCAAAATTTCTGCTAATACCCATTTTCCATTGAACTTAGTTTCATTTAATCTTTCAGTTCATAATGCCCATAAAACAAAAAATATTATTCTATCAATTTTCTTCACGTCTCCTTGTTTTTTTTTTCACCATAATAACCATACTCTATTATGTCTATATTTAGTTGCTCCCCTTTTGTAAAACCCTCCAGCATTTTGTTTTTTCATAACTCCTCACATAGTTTATTCACCCTCAAACAACTCAAAAACACATGTTCTGTTATTTTGTATTCACCACAATTAATACATACTCTATCTTGCTATCTTTTATAAGGCATATTTGCCTTAAAAGGCAAATTACCTACAGACAGTCTCCATAGAAAAATCCTTATATTCATATGTATAATCTTATACCATTTACATCTCGTTGTTATTGCTTTCTTTTTCTTTATATCTAAATGTCTTCAAGGGACAACTAAATAGTATGTTTTCATAATATTTAAATACCATTCTTGTCTGTTCTTTTCAATCTTATTCACTTTAAATTTCCATAATATAATTTTATTTTGATATTAATTTGCATATTCGTTCATAACATTTTTGAGCCTTTTCCTTATTTCCATTTTTTTCCCAGAAACATTTATATTTATAGTATAAAATATGCTCTGTCAAATTTTTATTTTCATTGGAATAACCTTTAAAAAACTCTATATAGATTCAATGATGCTGCATAGACAACTGGCAATATTAGGCCTAATCCTCCTAGCTCTTCCTTCATATACAACATTCCCCTCTTGACTGGGTTCAGTCTTGATCCCCATATAAAGGAAAATATAATAGACATTGATTATTTTTTATATTGTGTTGGCAACATATAAGTGTTACCTATATATGCTATTTTAGGATGGTATAGAATTTATCAAATGCACTTTCTTCCTGTATTTGATAATCTAAATGTTTTCCAAAAAGTACATATATCCTTTATTTCTTGAAACGCCTTTTCCCATTGCTTATTCTTATAGTCATTTACTCACATACTATTCCTAATACATCTATGGATTCTTCATTAAATGTTATGTCATGTATGATTCCCTTGCATCCAAAACCTTTATTTTATTTCTTCATTTATACATATACTAATCTTCTTTAATGATTTATTTAATTTTCATTTATTTCTTTCATCCATTCTTTATTTCTAGTGATTAATATGATATTATCTGCATATGTATACATTACAGGTAATTACAAATCTTCTGTCATCTTGTATCCTGCAGTATCTGTCATTTTATTAATCTTACTATGACATTCATCACTAAATAAAACATAATGCTGCTTGCTAGCTGGACATCACTGTCTTATTCCACATTTTATTTTTGTTTTTTTTCAGTTATCTATCCATTCATGTTTATCTTAACATTATTCCTTTCATATACCAATTTAATTACCTGTATTATTTTTCTACTTATATGATATGCCTGCAAAATTTCCCATAGAGAATCATATTTTATGAAATGCCTTACTCAGATCTCCTATCATGATCTTTGCTTCTACTTTTCTGTTTATAATATCATCTCTTACTTCTTTTATTAACTGTAATACACTGTGACTTCTTTTTCCCTATTTACCAAATATTGTTTGATCAAGTAACTTATCCATTTTATTTGTTAGCTTTTTCATTATTACTGTCATAAATATTTTATAGTTTGTGTTATTTAGTACCATTGATCTCCAGTTCCTTATATAATCTTTTTCTCCTTTTTCTAAATAGGAATATTATTACTCTGATACATATGTCTTAATTTTCTATTCCCAACTCTAACCATTCATTCCGTACTTCTGCAAATATTACTTTTTTGCCAGCTTTCCATTTCATTATGCATATGATATTCAATACCATCTAATCCTCTCGCTGTATTCAAATTAATGTTTTTTTAATACTTCATTTAGCTCTTTCAGTCTTATCTTTTGTTCTAAGCTTTCATTATCTTCTTTAAGTAATCTATTAACTTCTTACTTTTGCTTTTATTTCATTTCTTATTTCATAAATGATTGCCTTATGTGTTCTTTAATAATTCCACATATCCCTTCTTGTGTTGTTACTTTATTTCCTTCTTTACCCTTCAACTCCTTTATTACTTTTTTACTTTCTTTCACCAACTTGTTTAAATAAGACACTACTTCTTCTTTTCTTCCCTGTAAGCAATATTTTTGCTTATGTGGTAAATTCTTAATCCTTACTTGATTCATTTCATATATTTATTTCTCTTTTTCATAAAAACGTTCTTCCTTTATCAATTCTCAAAACATATCGTCACTTAATGTTTTATATTTTACTTTTTCTTTTTTTCTCTTATTCTCCATACATCCTAAAAAGCATTTTTTTTGCTTAAGACGCATCCACCAACTTGTCCAATTTTCATAAAACATTCTCATGTCTGTATGGTCTGTCCATAACTTAATTATTTCTCTCCTATTATTCTTGCTTTAACTCTTTTTAATTCAACCTTTTAATTCCTTTACCTACTTTTATATATTTTTCATGTACTTTTATCCATATCACCATATGGTCTGAAAACCCTGTCTTTTTTATTCCTTTCTGTAAGATTTTTAAACAATCTGATATTAAAAAACTGATCAATTTCAGTTTTAATCTCACTTCTTCTGTAGGGCCAATATATATTGTCCCATATACATAATTTTCCCCATTTCAGTATTTCATTTACTATTTTGATAACACTACTATTTTTCTTACTTATTCTTAAATTACAATTAAAGTCTCCCACTAGTATTATATCCATATTAACTTATTATATCCAAGTGATGCCTCCAGGTGCATCTGCAGTTAACTCCTACTGATGTCTCTAGGTGTCAAATATTGCTTGATCATATTTACATCAGTAATTTGAAAACAATGCTATGTACAAGGTTTTAAAATAGTTCATCTTAAAGCTTGCACAATGGTAAACTTACCTACATTAATATTTGACCTCTGACTAGTGCAGGTGAAGAGGCATTAACTATTGTTTTTATGACATTAATTTGTATAGATATAATTTTCACATTTTTCTACATATCTCAACCAACAAGTAACACAGAAAGAACTCCTTAGCCTCATATGAAAGTTTTCAGCTAGATAAATAAAATGCTGTGGACAGTATGGTTGTAACTTGAGTGGTTGCTGAGATATTGTGAGTTGTTTACAAAATATTGCAAACATAATACTGTGTTTACTGTGACTTATAAAATTCCATTTAATACCTAGAACCTAAAGAATACTACCACTATAAAATAGTTTGTGATAAAGAATTTGCCATTTATATTTCTTCCATAACCCCTGTGGTTCCAGAGATATGAACATTTATTTTAAATGTGAGGACATAATTTGATTCTGTCAAAAGGCTTAGGCTCCACCCTTTGGAACTTACAGTGGAAACTTCCTGAGCTCCCCTGGAGTGAATGAGTTAATACAAACATAATTAAGGATCTTTTTAGACATTATCTCTCTTTCTTTCTTTCTGACATATGCATATACAGCAATAGTTTTATACTCATTTGAGTTCCATCTCACATCTAATGCTGTAATTCATTCTAATTCAGCTATAGTACCATCTAATATTTTGATATCTTTTTGACACAGAATACATACCCTGAACAATTGTCTATTCCCATATTCAAAAATGACTTTTCTCTTTGTTTCCTTTCTTCCTCTGTTAACAGTCTAGCATCCTCTAATACAATAATATGAACATTTATTAAAACACACCATTCCAAAATTCCTATTCTTCTCTTAACGTTTTTCAAGCTATTAACATTTAAAGCTAAAATCTTCATCTTTTAATAGAAATTAGTATAATATGTTTCTCATCTTTTACCTTTTGTGCTTTCTTTTGTAATTATGCTTTTGAAATTTCTTTTCCTTTCTTTCACTCTTTTCCCCATAGAGTTTTTTTTCCTCTCACTATCTGCCATTTCACAAATTCCTCGCTTGTGTCCATTGACACTTCTTCCCTTTCTTTCTGGCCTTCTTTTGGATTTATTTCTATATTGTGTCTCAGTCTGCCCTTCTTGTTCTTTTCTTTCATTTTCTTTTTATCCTGATCTACTTTTTGTATGTTTTCTTTTTCTATAATTTGCACATTTTCTTCACATTCTAACCATGTATGCCCAGTGTTACCGCATTTTTTACATTTCAAATTGCATTTTGTTGCTTCATGTTCACTTTTACAACCTATAAAACATTTTTGTTTGTCACATTCACTAATCAAATGATTGTCTTTTCCACAGGGAAAAAAAAACATGGGACAGATTCAATGAAGCCTACACTAAGTGTACACTAACAGTACACTGTTCTGAGAGAGGAGACAACACAGACATAATGCACACCTTCTACCTCCTAATTTTAGTTTTCATACTGATATTCTTCCAGCTTTAAACATTGATAGGGATTCATAAAGGTTACCACAAAGTGCAGACTACATGTACACGTACTGTAATATTTCTGTTTGACTAGAAAACACAAAACAATCTGACAAGAATTTTATTGAATACATATCCTGTACATTTAGTGTACACTTAGTGTAGGCTTTATTGAACCTGGCCCCATGTCTTAGGTTGTTCTCTATATTTCACAAAACCCCTATTGCCATTTACATTAATAACACAAACCCCTTTCATCATAAATTTTTGTTGTGTCCATAACATCTTTACATAAGTACAATAAATGTTCCTTTAAGTCTTTTGCCTCAGTTTCATTTCTGAATTGCACCATAACTCTCTTTTTTGCTTCTCTATAGAACAATTGCACCACATACCCTGACAATGGATTATCATTGTTTTTTTGTTCATATTTTTCTATAAAGTTTTCCATTTCCTGACCAATCTCAAATACTATATCACAAAATGTCTCTTTATTGCTAACAATGAAGGCTCTTACCTCTTTTGCTGTAGCACCCAATGGTACAATCACCGAGTCCCAAACTTCATACCTATCTAAACCTTTTTCTTTTTTAGTGCTTACACACACTGTAAACTTCTTCTTTGTCTTCTTCCTCTCCTCAGCCCTTCTTTCTCCCTCCTTCACTGTTTGCACAAAGACCTCTCTCCTGCTGCTTTATCAGCATTCTTTTTTTGTTGTGTTTTCTGCAGTAACTTGCCCCAGGATGCTGCAACTTCATTATCCGGCTCACTTTGATTTATAAGTTCTTTTAAATAATCATCCCACAACCCTCCAGATTGGAGGATTGTAATATTATACAACTGTTGACTCCCAATCTTGCCCTCAAACAATTTCTTTTGAAAGAGGTCCTCCGAATCCATTCCTGTTTCTGCTGCAACATCTGATATGCTCCTTTTTCCATTATCTCCTTCTCCTCTGGTTAGACGATTCCTCCACCTCCATTACATTGGTATGACTTGGAGCTACTTGTGCCATCATTTCCTTACTTGTATTTCCATTCTCCATTGCTTCTTCTGCTTAATACATACTCCCCATGCTTCTCCAGGCCGCCGATGCACCTGGAATGGAAACAGGAAGTAAGACATGCCCCACTCTAATGTGTCCCGCTATGCTGAAAAATAGGGAAAGTTCCATGAAGTCCTGGCCAAATTTCTCCTAGTAGTACAAATACCACATTGGGTCTGCCCTGTATATTGCCCGCTAGTCTAATGGAACTAAGTCAACAAAGGAAAATTAAATAAAAATACTTATACCTCATCAGCTCCATTATCAAATATAATGCCATGTTTGTCTTATAGTTGTCGAAATATATTACTCATCTTAAGATACCTGATCTGCAGCTCCCAAAATCTTAGTTATCTGGATGAAAGATATGACCCTCTTTGACCTACCATTCCTTCACAAAATGAATGGTTCCACAAATGTCTAGTTAAAGGAACTAAGCTTTCATCAACAGATAAATAACACTCACTGGCAGGATACAGCCATAACCCAAAGACTCCCCCACATTTAGAACAATATTCCACTATATGTCAAACAGAGCAACACCCTTGCCACCTTCAGGGTAAACTTGGATAATTAGATAGGTGTCCTCAAAATCTCCTTATGGGGTATTGGGTAGGCTTGAACGGCTGCAGACTGATTGCCTAATATTTACATATGAAAATATGAGCAGATTTTACACAAAGGGTTTACTAAATAAAACACATAATCCATAAATGTTAAGGGGTGAAATTAGTGGGATTCTGGTTCTTCTAAACTCTTAACATAAAAAATGTACATCTTTGGGGTAAAGAAAGAGGTAAATTCAAGTGTCCTTTTACATAACATCACATACACAGAAGGTGTAGTTATGTACCATAACACATAAGTTCAGGGGCGAGATCAAGGTAACTGGAAATCGTAACATCAGAGTGATGTCTCCATGGCTCAGAATAATGGAATCCCAACTGCAACTCAGGCCACCTGGATTTCATTAATGAACATGGTCCATGAGACTCAGTTGTAGGAGATAGGGACATAGTAGTATTTTGTAGACTTTCCCATTCTGGGGAAGGGAAGGGAAGAGATCTCTTGTTCAGACTATAGCCCATAGTGGAGACCAGAATTTCTAGACCACTAGGCAAAACATAGCATTTCACCAACAGACATCAGTTGGCAAATTCTGCAATGGTGTCATTGCACACTGGATGGCAGATGAGATGGTGGATAGCACATATAAGAAAAGTCTCCCACTGCTATCTGAATGGTGGCATACTGGGTCATCTTGATCTTCTGTCTGTCCATGACCTTAAAATTTTTCCCAAGCAATTCCCTTTTTGAGGGCATAAGATGGGTGTGTTGGTGGGTAAGGGGGGGGGGGTTAGCTACTGAAGTATTGTGGTAATTGATGCAAAAGACCAAACAGGGATTCTGAGGCATGGTAGGTAGCAGAAAGTAGTAGGGAGGAACAAAAATTCATAATATTGGAGTTAGTCATCAGAAGAGTTGCATCACTTCTGGTAATTTGTCCCTTAGTTGTATGCCCCCCTCTGCATAAACAGAAGCTGGTCTCACATCACCACAGACAGTGGCACACCTCTATGCATATGATACTCATATGAGGTACATGGGCCTCAACTCAGATCAATTCTTCTAATCAAGAAACCTTGTAGGAAAATATACTTGTGGTAGGTGAGTTATTGTCCTTAAATAGTGATCATAAAAATATGAATGCTCTCCTTTAATAAATAATACATGAAGAAGCAAGTTACTGATCATGAATGGTAGGCAGATACCTTAATGCTACAGTAACCTATCCTTTGAACACACTTCAGTTAGGTGATGTGCTTACCATAAAGTACACCTATGTGTAGTACTCACCACATGAGTAGATCTTTAAGGAGTGGTCACTGTAGGAATAAATCATAATGTTTGCATTTACTCACCAAAGAATCTGTGGTGGTCTGGCCATTTATTCAATAAATGTATTCTTTTCAAATGAAGACCAGCACTGGTTTTGTGCAACAGTAAGAGTGTGAGGCATACAAACACAAAAGCACTGCCACTTGTGCCCTTTACAGTTATATGAAACAAAGAACTAGTGTGTTTGTGCTAGTCAATTCCTATAACTATACTTCTAGATGCAGTATGCAGTAAAAACAATTGTTACATGAAGATAATGTTCCTAAAGTTGTTAAACACCTGCAAGTATATGCCAACAACATACAAAACATTGTAGTTGAGCAACACATAATTGTATAGTAATGACAAATTGATGGAGTAAGGAGAGAGGGTAGCTTTACCCTACAATGAGCTTTCCTCAAAAATCTGCTGTTTTTGTAAGTATTTCATACTACTGTATAAAGTCCTACAATGCAATAATAGGTAAACCTTGGGAAATGGATAGTTGTGTGATCTTCCAAAAACTGCCCTTCACCTAGACTGCGCTACTCACTTGTGTTTTGATTACCATAACCCCATACCCTGTGGTATATACTTTACTTGCAAGCCCAGCATTTTGTCAGACATGAACTCAATGTGTAACAGCCTTACAGCCATTAGGCATGTAGTAATATATGTGCCATGCATATGCTCATATAAAATGGGCATCTATATTTATTTATTTTATATATATATATATATATATATATATATATATATATATAATATATATATATATATATATAATATATATATTATATATATATATATATATATATATATATATATGTTTGCAGTTAGAATCCTTAAATTATGATTGATAATTACATGTGTTGTGTTGTATTTTGATGGCAAAGTGCCCCTCTACCCATTGTGATTGACTGCTGTGCAGCATTTTTACTTTCTTAACTGTGAAGTATTTTGTATGAAGTGTCTAGAGTGGAACTCTTCTGCTAACTACTGTGTGCCATTGTGAAGTTTCATTTTTGAATGCCATTTTATGGTCATTGTCACAAATCCCATTTTGGATCCTTGCTGCACTGTTTCAGTGCCATAATTTAGGTGGTAATGGTTTACAAGCAGTATGTAAAAAGTCTGAGTGGAAATGTCATTTCTTAGTAGAGTTATGGCCATTTGATGAATACGTTTCCAAAAAAAAGTTAAGTTGCCCCTTTCAACCAACTGACTGTTCTACAGAATTATTTCTTCTTAGCTACATGAAATTTCAGCATGAAATTTTTAAGGATAGTCAATTTAGGAATACTGCTGTCCTAATACTGTGCTGCCATTGTGCAGTTTACTGAATATTGTTTCTTAATAAATATTGAATCCAGTTTGGATCCAAGTTGTATTAATTCAATGCTAGAATTCAGGTGGTGGTAGTAACCAATTTAAAAACCCAAAACATAGACTTCAACTGGCAAATAAAAACAATGCACCAAAAAATATGAAATCACCATGACTAATGGACCCAAAACATAGACATCAATTGGCAAATAAAAACAATGTACCAAAATATATGAAATCACCATGACTAATGGACACTCTCAAGCTGATTTAATAGTGGTTAAGTACTTTCAATCATATGAGGACTTCTTAATGTGGTGATAGTCCATAGCTAGTATGTTTAAAATGTCAGCACAAAAGTTTAAGTTCTATCAGTGTTATTGCTGTTTGTTAAATATAATTTAACAAAAAAGGTATATTGTCAATTTTAACTACATTACTGTGTTATAGACTACAACTTTTTAACTCCAGCTAATTTTGGCATGAAATGTTCAGTGTAAACATTTTAGGAACTCTTCTGTTATGTTGTGTTGTCACTATGCAGAATTCATTTTACATATCATTTTGTAGTAATTGTCACATATCCCATTTTGGATTCAAGATGCACTAATTTAATGTTATTGTTCAGGTGATGGTGGATCTTATACGGTATGCTGAAGATGTGAGCTCAAAATGTTATGTTGGCAGAATTCTGGGCATTTGTTGAATGTAATATTTTAAATAAGTTCATTTCCCATTTTAACTGCTGTTTTACAGGATTATAACTGTTTAAACTCTTGGTTAACTGCAACAATTTCCTGCTTCTCTAATCTCTCTCAGTTGCTGAATCTTCCTTTTGTTTACCTCTGGATCAGAGTTATGTCTTCGACTAAACGTCTTCAAATGATATGTTACTATGGTCAGTGTCATTTAAATCATACTTCAGGCTAAATTTTGAGATCATTATTTTTCCCCCAACAAACATCTTTATTAAATTTTCATTCTTTTGATGAAAATAAGTATATTCTGTATACCAAGTTGGTAACAATCTTATTAATATCTAAATTCTGTCTCACTGACTAATTCTTACTTATTGAATATTAAATTGAAAGATCTTCTTCTCTCTTTGAACTGAGATAATGTGAGGCCTAATATTCACTGAAATGCAATCTAGACCCAGATTTAGTAACAATAAGAAAAACAAGTAATCTTATTGGACTTGGTTTTAGCTAGTGTGGTTCCAGTGAATTTGTTTCCTAGACCCAGATTTAGAGTACCTTTCTTGATACCATTTCTTTAAAAAGCTGCATTCTACAAAATCATTATACTTATTAATGTCAATCTGACTCCCACCAAAAGAACCCCTTTTTAAATCCGTTATTAATCTTTGTGTCCTACTTATGTTTTCTTTAAAGTGATCTTTCTTCATATCTTCTGGTTATGTCCTTACATTAATAAATTACAGAACTTTATAAATTCCAAACCTTATCAGCATTATCTAAAAGGAAAATAATTCTCTTGGCAGCATGCTACTGTGGGCCCTTGGAGTTCCCTTGTGGAGAAAAACAACTGTTTCCTTTTAAATGTGGGCACTGTAATAGTCAAAGTTTATATTAGCCGTGAATGGACTACACTGCACGACAAAGTGTTTGAAATTCTGACTACATTAAAATACTTACAGGCATATAATCTGTCACTCTGTTTCAGAAAACTTCAGTAATTGGAAAAAAGCATGGAAAAGTTTATGATCTAATATTGGTATTTCTCTACAAATTTGTTCAAAATTACCTTCTCCTTCCTTTAGTTTCTGGATGCCTGATTAATATACGCTTTAGGGTCCACCATATGTGTAATCTATCTATTAATTTTATTGCTCAACTTGTGATACTTTATGTTGTACTATGATTTTTGTGGCCTACTTTATAAATTTTGTATACATTTGCTAACTCTTCTTTGTTTTTTTTCTTACTGCCAAATGTTATTACCTTACATTGTTGTTGCATGCTTTTAAAGTAAAAATCAATAAAATATTATGACAAAAACATAGTACCTATATACAGAGACAAAACAACTGAAATGAAAATATATATAAGGCAACGAACAACAAAGACACTTTTCTGTGTTTGTGTTTTGCAGTGGGCCCCACCACAGTAAACAATGATGCACAGTAGAGTGTAAGCACTAAAAGTAGAGATTAAAGGTTAGCCTTTATTAAACTTACCTCTCCAAGGAAGTGGACCACAGTATACTGGTTAAAAGTAGACTGAAAAGACCAGAGTATCTCTTTTATGTAGGCCCCATTGGCTCATTCCATCCAGTACTGCTGTTTTGAGTGTGTAATGTTAACTCCCATTGGGTGTGGCTTGATCCCTTAAAAATGTTGAAGTTCAAATATTCATATGTCTGGAATCATAAGTGTTACTAAAACTCTGTAAATGGCAAACTATTCAGGATAAATTAATCTTTACAGTAGTGGCATTCACTCAGTTCAAAGTTTTAAAATGGATTTTATAAGCCAGAATAAAGCCAGTGAATACTGATTTTGTAATTTTTGTATATTTTATATCTCAGTAACCATTCAAGCCAGACACATACTGCCAGCAGAATTTTCTTCATACAGCGCTTTTTTTGAGGCTATGCAGTTCTGTTTGTGTTACTTGAATGTTGAGTTATTTTGAGAAATATGAAAATTATTACAACACAGATAAACAGTATACAAATAGTATTCAATATCTCTCTAGCTGCATTAGACAGAGGTCAAATAGGAATACAATTGTATTTGCCATCATGTATACTTTAAAAAGAAAATTTTTGATAGCTCATATCTAGCATGGTTTTGAAATTGTTAATGCAGATATGAATAAACAATATCTGACACCTTGAGGCATCAGTAGGAGGTAACTGCAGAAATGCCTGGAGGCGCACTCAGCTGTAATGAGTTAAATGTCATTATAACATATTGCTGAGACACAATTACACAAATAAAAATAATACCTAAGCAGACAGGCAGATGTGTAATATGATGCTGTCTGGGACTATATTAGAACATCAAAGTTTCAACACTTCAAATGTTCTAATATCGAACCCTATTCAGCGAAAGCTGAAAATATCGAAGCAACAGAAAACCAAATTTTTTCCTAGGGAAATAATTTGGTTGTCCGTTTCTGTTGCTTCGGTATTTTCAGTGCTATGGTGGAAAGTTACAGGTCAGGTTCAGGTAAGTGTGCGATTAAGTGCGGGTTAGATTAGTTAGGGTTAGGGTGCGGGTTAGGTATGTGTGCGATTGTGTGGACGTGAGGGTTAGGGTGGGTTAGGTGAGTTAGGGTTAGGGCACAGGTTAGATATGTGTGCGATTGTGTGGATGTGAGGGTTAGGGCAGGTTAGGTGAGTTATGGTTAGGGTGCAGATCAGGTAAGTGTGCGATTTAGTGGACGTGAGGGTTAGGGCGGGGTAGGTGAGTTAGGGTTAGGGTGCGGGTGAGGTGAGTGCACAATAGTAATCCCTACATCACCAAATGGGCTGCTAACTGGCTTACGGATAGAACCCACACTGTAAAAATAGCCGACTCCAAATCCATCTCCAGACAAGTGACAAGTGGAGTACCTCAGGGTTCAGTCCTGGGGCCGCTCTTGTTTGGCATCTACTTCTCTGAAGTACAGGCTAACACTAAGGGACTCTGGCTAACAAAGTTCGCAGATGACTGCAACCTGGGAGCCATTATTGAATCCCCAAATTATGTGGATACTCTACAAAAGGGCCTTACAGAAACAGATGCTTGGTGCCAGAGCCATGGGCTCAAGCTCAATGCCAAGAAGTGTATAGTTATCCCCTTTGGGAAAAAAACATGTACCTGTGAATTATCATATAGGTGGCAGTACACTAAACACTGAAAGTGTGATAAGAGATTTAGGGACACAGGTGGACAGTTGTCTCACCTTCGATAACCACATCACCACAACAATCAGGAAATCCTTCTATGTGGCACACCTCATCACTAAGGGGTTTTCATCCAGTAAAAAGGAGGTCATTGTCCCACTGTACTCATCCCTCATTATACCCATTATAGAATACAACGCCCCATTTGGTATGTACCTCTCAAGACATCTGCAACAACTGGAAAGGCTGCAAAAATACCTCACTAAAAGAATCACAGGCCTAAAGCAGATGCCCTATGCTGACCGCCTTAAGAAACTCCAGCTATACTCTGTTGCATATCATCTACTCAGAGGCGATCTCTGCTTAACATACAAAGCCATATCAAACCCAGAGCAGTTGGACATGCTACACTTAAAGAAATTTCAATCCCTCAGAGCCACACACTCCAGGGATCTAAACTTTGTCATCACAATAAACAAGACATGCTGGAGGGATAGCTTCCTGACCCAGAGACTCCCCAGACTCTGAAATAGATTGCCCATACATGTCAAGCAGAGTGCCTCTTTGGCCCTCTTCAAAAGGAACCTTGACGATTGGATGCGAGAAAGGAAATTCACCCCAGGGATCACGTCAGTCTCCATGCTAGACAGGGGTCCAGGGAAGTAAATAGTGTGGGAAGAAATAGCCAGGGAATTGTTATGGCTAGGCTTGTATAGGCCCTAGGGCTGATAGCCTTGTACCAACCTATGAACCTATGATGGACCTTAGGGTTAGGATTTGGGTTAAGGTAAGTGGATAGTTAGTGGTGTGTGTATAGTTTAGTGTAGGGTTAGGTGTAAGATTTTAGGTGTATGTGTGTGTATTGCTGTTTGTTTGGTGTACTTGTGTTGTGTGTATGTGTTTTGGAACAGCAACTTTTTCCCTAGGAAAAAATTTGCTGTTCTGTATGTTCGATGTTTTCAGCTTTCGCTGAATAGGGTTCGATATTAGAACAATCGGAGTTTTGAAACTTTGATGTTCTAATATAGACCCAATGCTGTCCTACTAAAAGTTCTATAAATATAAAATTATATTTCCGATATAGCAGATACTATTCCAGGTAAGAGTATGAATCTCATAAGAAGGCTGCAAGGATAAGTGAATATTGATGATGAAAGTATTGCCTCCTTTGACAGTATCACTGATGGTTTGAATGAATATTACACTAACAAAATGACAGAAACCCCAAAGTAAAACAAATCCATTACTAAAACCCTAAGAGATTTTATTTTACAGGCATGCAATCCCTGCTACACCTCCAAACCAACTATTAAATTATTCCATTTCAATGGTCACAGAGGGACAGATTACAAGAAATGTTCTTAGTGTAAGTCTCCCTGATTCTGAAAGACCTGCTGTCACTGTAAGTGACTTACTTTGGTGTAAGAACTATGTATAAACAGGCTTACTATTGGGACGAGATTCCAAAACACCTGCTCTCAGTCTGTTCTCAATCTAAGTGGTCACTTATACTGAGAACAAGTCTTTTGGAATCAGGCCAGAGTCCAGAAGAAAAAAAATATATTTTTCCAAGAGT